>NC_056733.1:623536763-623836763 GCF_019279795.1 Protopterus annectens
CAAAGCTTGATCTGGACTTACTGAAGAAATCAAGCTTATAGTGCTTTGTAAAAGTTTGTACAGAGGACCAAGTAGTAGCTTCTAGAATACTTCTAGAATCCAACCCTTTCCAAAAAGCAATGGATGAAGGCAAATCTCTGGTAGAGTAGGCCTTGACTATGTCTGGAATAGTTTTGTTATGGTGAGTACAACAAAAGATAGCCTTAGAGAATCATTTGGAAATAGTCCGTTTTGACACAGGTTGCCCCTTTTCCTTACCTTCACAAGAAATGAACAACTGATCCAAAGGTCTGAAAGATTTAGTTCTGTCAAGATGGTACCCGAGTTGTCTTTAGATATTCAAGGTATAGTACATACATTTTCTCTCTCATTTTTAGGCTGAGGAAAGAAAACAGGGAAATGGACAGTTTGGGAGGTGAGGAGAAGAGCCTAGAAGCTTCTGGAGAATGGTCCTAACAAAGCTTGATCTGGACCTAGGACCTTGTAGTAGCAGGTTTTCTTCTTTCCATTAATACCTACTGCACATCCTAAGTAAACAGGTGCCTAAAAGGAAAAGACCCTATCATCCAGGCAGTGAATTGAAGTTGATTAAGGTTGAGGAGTATCAAACACCTTGTTGTTGTGCAAGTAGATGCAGTCTGTGAGGAGGCTTGTGGTAACTGCTCCTGGCCATTTCCAAAAGAAGAGAGAACCACAGTTGCCTGGGCCAGAAGGGAGTCACCACAATGATTTTGGGGGATTCCTTCTGAATCTTCTGAAGTACCCTGGATATTAATGGAAAGGTTAGAAAAGCATACAGGAACATTCCGGTCCAAGGAAAGGAAGCCTTCTTGCATGGAGCCCTGGACCAGAATCCATCCAGTTGATTGTTCAGAGAGGAAGCAAATAAGTCTACTTTGAAGAACTCCCCATAGATGGATCAAATTTTGGAAGACCTCCTGATCTTATTTCCATTCATGAGGATCTGCCACAATTTTGCTCTGCTAGAATACAGGATGCCTGTAGAGTGAGACCCTGCTGTGAAGCTACATCCCAAGCTAACATGGCTAGTCTGTAAAAGGGGTATAACTTGTCTCCCCCTTGCTTGTTGATGTACCACATTTATGGTATTGTCTGTAACCACCTGAACAGGTCCTGGGGACCAAATATGGCTCAGAGGGTTGAGGGCTTTGATAAGGGCAAGCATCTCCATGAGATTTATGTGCGTGAATCTGTCCTTGATGTCCCATCTCCCCTGCACTTTTATCCCTCCTGAAACTGCTCCCCAAGCAAAGTCTAAAGCATCTCTGGTAACTGACTGCTGTGGAGCAGATAGATGGAGAATGGGAGACCTGACTTAAAGGATATCATTTGTGTCCACCAAAAGATATCTCATCTAACAAACCCTAGTATTGGGAGTTGAAAAGATAAAGAGTGTTGATGCTGGGACCACAGAGATTTAAGATAACACTGCATCTTTCACAGGTGGAGTCTTGCTAAGGGTATCATAAGAATCATAGATACCATGTGTGATGCTCCACCACTGAACCAATAATCAAGGAGCCTCAATCCTCACCAGTGGCACTAGTGGGGGATGTACACTGTGAGGATGACAAGGTACACACACAGTATTACCAGATGCAGCTTTCTGCATCAAGTGCAATTTCCCTTAAGAACACACAAAGACCACAGTCAGTCCAGGGCTGGTTTCTCCCTCTTTCTCCAGATCCCCAGTAAGACCCCCACTGGGACAGCTATAGAGATGAGATCTCAACTGAGTAGCCAAGCCAAGACCTCCAGCACCCTCTCTGTCCAACCAGTGCTTCATGCCCCTGGCCAAGTAGCTGACACGCACACACACACACACATACCTGGGAAAGGCTGGCACAGGTTTACTAGCTATACCCCCACTGGCACAGCTATAGAGTTGAGATCTCAACTGAGTAGCCAAGCCAAGACCTCTAGTCTCTCTCTGTCCAACCAGTGCTTCATGTCCCTGCCCAAGTAGCTGACACACACACACACACTCTTTGAGGTTTGATTTACATACATACACACACACAAACACCTGCGAAAGTCTGGCACAGATTTACTAGCTATACCTCCATACTTCTAAACAGTTACAATAATGCATGTACATTTCTGTTCTTTTCCAGTAGTTTACACTGTGGATACATTTCAAGCACTTTGCAAAAATCTTTTCAACACACACTTCTGTACCAGCAGTTTAATATACACATGACATACAGTTCTAATACATTTGTAACACAGGCATCTTATATAGTTCATGTTGATATTCAAAAATTACATATAATTATTTACAAAATTCCAGATAGCTGTGTTGGTAGTATCTCCTTTTGTCACACTTCTTCCTCTCCCCCTCAAAGACTGAAGCTATTTTTTCAAGTTACCCATGAGAAATGTTGCTTGAGAGCCCATTCCCTGGCTTGAGAGCCTATCTGCATTGATATTCCTAACCCCACTGTGGTGCTGCACTGTCATATCATATGTCTGCAACCCTAGGCTCCACCTTAGTAGCTTGGCATTTTTCTGGCTGGTTCGATGTAGCCATGTTAAGGGATTGTGGTCTGTAACTACAGTGAACTTCCTTCCATACAGATAAGGCGGATGTTCTGCAGTGCCCACACTATGGCTAGACATTCCTTTTCTACAGCTGCATAGCATTCCTCCCTTTGTTGGAGCCTATGACTGAGATAAACCACTGGGTGCTTTTCTCCCTCTGAAGAAATCTGGCTAAGTACAGCCTCCACCCCCATGGTTGAAAGCATCCACCTGCACAACAAATTATTTGCTGTAATCTGGACTGGCTAACACAGGGGGGTCCTTCCAAAGCTCCTGGAATGCTTGTTCACATGCTGGGGTCCACACTACCTTAATCTGGCATGTTTTTCTTTGTCAGGTCTATGAGGGGAGCAGCTATGGTATTATAATTGGAGACAAATTTTCTGTAGTACCCTGCTGTCCCTACAAATGCCCTCACCTGCTTTTTGGCAACAGGGGCAAGCCATGCCTGAATAGCTTCCACTTTGACAGGTTCTGGTCTGATCATACCACTCCTTACTCTATGTCCCAGGTAGGAGGCCTTTGCCATAACCTCCTGACACTTACTGGGCTTAATGGTCAACCCTGCCTCTGTAGCCTGCCCAGCACCTCCCTAATATGCTGAAGGTGCTCTTGCCAGGAATGGCTGTAGATGGCAATATCATCCAGGTAAGCAAGTGCAAACTCTCCTGCTCCTGCTAAGATACGATACACCAGCCACTGGAAACTTGCTGGGGCATTTTCCATCCCACAGGTCACCTTCATGAACTCATACAAGCCAAAAGGAGACACAAAGGCTGACCTCTATCTAGCACTAGGAGTCAAGGGTACCCACCAGTAGCCCTTGATAAGATCAATAGTGGTAAGATACTTAGCCCCACCCAGCTGCTCTAGGGCTTCATCTGTCCTAGGCATGGGGTACGCATCTGACTCTGTGTGACTATATAATTTCCTGTAGTCCACACAGAACCTGGGGCTACCATCCTTCTTTGGTACCAGCACCACTGGGGAGGCCCAGGGACTGCTGGACCCCTGGATTACCCTAGTTCCAACATTTCCTGTATCTCCTTCCTCAGAGTCTTTGACTTTCTCAGGTACCCTATAGGAGGCCTGCTTAATAGGCCTTTGGGATCCTGTATCTACATGGTGCTGCACCAGGTGGGTACACCCTGGTTTCCCAGTGAACATGCCGCCAAACTCCTGTAATACTGCTTGGATTTCTCAAACATGGATAGGGGATAGCTGCTGGGACATTGCTACCCCTTCCACTGAGGTGTCAGTCTGAACCTCAATGAGGAGATCAGTTACCAGATCCCACTCAGACTCCTCCTGCCATCCAATGTAAATACTCAGCACAAGGGTCTGTCTATCATGGTAAGGCTTCATCATGTTAACATGGTACAATTTGTGCTCCTGCCTAACAGTTCTACCATGTAGTTACCATCACTGACCTTCCTTACTACCTTGAAGGGTCCCTCCCAAGCTGCCTGCAGCTTGTTGTATCTGACAGGAATGAGAACCATAACCTGCTGCCCCACAGCATACTCTCTAGCTTGAGCATTTCTGTCATACCAGACCTTTTTTGCTGTTGGGTTTCTGCCAGGTTCTCCCGGGCTAAGCCCATGAGGTCCCTGAGCCTTGTCCTGAGGTTTAGGACATATACATAAACAGACTCCTTGTGGGATTCACACTCACCTTCCCACTCATCATGACTCAAATCTAGAGGTCCTCTCACCCTATGTCTATACAGCGATTCAAAGGGTGAAAAAATGTGGATTCCTGGATTACCTCTTTGCAAGCAAACAGATGGGGCAAATATTTGTCACAGTCCTTTTAAACTGGTCTGCAAATGCCCGTAACATGGTCTTTAGTATGGAGTTTAACCACTCCACCAGACCATTAGTCTAGGGATGGTAGGGGGTGCTCTTTAGATCCTTCACCCCACAGTGCTTCCACAGACAAAACAGCTGGGCTGACATGAAATTGGGACCTCTGTCAGTATTTCTTTTGGGAAACCTACCCTGCTGAAAATCTTTAACAAAGCATCTGACACCTTTTTGGCCTCAATGGAAGACAGGGCCACCTCTTCAGGGTATCTGGTAGCATAATATACTACCACTATGATATACTTCTTCCCTGTGGAACTTGGGGTACTCAGAGGCCCCACAATATCCATAGCTACCCTCTGAAATGGCTCCTCAGTCACAGGCAAAGGCACCAAAGGAGCTCTGACCTTGTCTCCTGCCTTGCCTACCTTTTGGCACTGCTCACAGGTCCTGCAGTACCCGGTTACATCTCTGGAAATTCTAGACCAATAAAAGTTCTCCATAATACATCTCTTTGTATGCTTTATGCCCGTATGACCTACAAAGGGAATGTCATGGGCTATGGCTAGAAGTGGCAGACAGTAGGCTTTGGGCACTACCAACTGCTGTATTTTCTCACCTTCTAGCTCTCCCTCAGGGGTTCACTCTCTATACAGTAACCCTTTGTCCCAGTGTACAGATTTTCCTTTCCTTGACAATCAGGTGCTTCACTGGCTACCTCCCTTAGCCTTGTAATGTAGGATCTGAGAGCTGTGTCTGTCTTAACTCTGTCTTTGTGACCTTTCACAGCTCCCCTTCCACAGGAAGGCTGCTATCCTCTGACAGCAGTGCCTCACTGTCAGCCTGAGTACTACTACTCACCTATGTCTTTGCAGTCACTCTCTCCAAGGGAACATCGGTACCCACCAGCAGTTGTGACTCACTTCCCGTCTCACTGTTACAGCATGGCTCTCTTCCTGAAGTAGCCACCTCACCAGTCCTGGCTTCAAGTGTGCAGTCTGTCTGACCACCCCCCCCCCCCGACTACCAGACCCACATGCTTGTCTCTAAGCCCGACTGCATGTAACTGAATGCACACAAAGTACTGCATTATCAAAATCATTCCCTATCAGGACATCTGCAGGGATATCCTCAAACACACCTACTTGCTTGCTTCCTTTTCCACCCACCCAATCAAGGTGAACCCTAGCCAAAGGTATTTGGAATGGGGTCCCTCCTAAAGCTCTGACTGGAGTAGACTGCCCAAGCAAGTAGTGCTCCTCTTTAACCATTGCAGGCTTCACAATGGTTAGGTCAGAGGCTGTGTCTGTCTTAGCAGTGGCCAGTTTCCCATCTACTAAGATAGGATATAACCTCTTGAGGTAGTTTGGTTCCGTTGTTGTCTCCAGTCAACTTACTGCTGGTATTATGTCATTCCCACTTAATGGCTCTTCTACCTTTGTTCACCACCTTGCCTCCATGGACATCTGCATGCTACATGGCTCCACTGTTTTCATTTAAAACATTTAATCCTTGGTCCTGACCATGTACCTAAACTAGTGGCTTCCCCTGCTACTGGTGTACTCTGTTGAGGCAGTTTAGGCTACCCTGAGTTCCCTTAGGCCCATGAGCAGCACTGGGTATCCCTTTCCTGTGCAGTGATAGCCTGCTTGCTAGGTATAGGTCTCCCTTTTTCCCAAACACATCTGTGGTATTACATTCTCTATCTGCTAACCAGATTCTGATGTCCTCAGGCAAAGTGCTAAGGACTTGTTCCCTCACTATAAGGTTTGCCAGCCCTTCAAAAGTGGTGACCTGACACCCTCTCACCCACCTATGAAAATGTGTTTAACTCAGCAATATATTCACACAGACTTTTATCTGCCTTGCATTTATGCTCACAAAACTTTTTTGTATAAGCTTCAGGTGTTAACTTAAGCACTGTAATAAACAATTTTTAACAGTATTATAATTTATCAGTATCAGACAATTTAGAAATAGCAGTCATAGCTTTACCATGGAGTAAGAGGGTCAGGAACTGTACCCAGAGTCCTTGGTCAACATTATACTCTTTACATACCCTATCAAACATATGAATGAAACTATCAAAATGATCACCCTCTGTAAAACATGGAAGAAATTTACTGACTTTTGTTGCTTCTGGGGTTCAGTTATTCCCTTCCCCATTACCTCCATGACCTTGGTGAATTGTCAGTATTTCCTTTTCATATTGTCTCTGCCTTTCATTTTCTTCACCCTCCAGATGTGTCAGTCTCTCATTTTCTTCAGCCTCCAGACGTCTCTGTCTCTCATTTTCTTTGGTCTCCAGGTGTCTCAGTTTCTCAGCTGATTCTAATTCCACTTGTTTCCTTTTCTTCAGCCTCCAAATGCTGTCTGTCTGCTGATTCTGTTTCCAAACATTTGGTCTCCAGTGCAATTCTCTCTAACTCCAGATGGATTTTTCAGTCCTCTGAGGCAAGGTTGAGCTGTCCATTTTCTGAGGGTTGTGCATCCCCAAGGCCAATCTGGTTGTCTTCCTGGTTGCTGGTCTGTGATGCAGCTGTGACTAAGACTGAAATAATTTCTGCTTTAGTCAGGTTGACATGCACCAATCCTTTATCCTGGCACATATCAGCCAACTGGCTCCTTGTCAGTTTGTCATACTCCTCTGCCAACATCCTTGCCTTCTCTCCCTGACTAAGCTAACAAAAAATAAATAAATAAAATGATTGTGATATGAAACTCTGAATGTTCACTGTGTAGCTGCTTGAGAGTACAAAAACACAGTCTTTAGTGACCACTATTTACAAGCTACAGGAGTTCAATATCCAAACCATAGAATCCCAGTAAGTGATGTGGTGATCCCACCTCTGCCAACCAATAAATGTGATGTAAACAAGAAGGCACTAAGGTAACATAACAGGTAAACTCACAAAACCTTTATTAGTCCACAAATGGATGAATGAAGAATCATAAATACAGCAATTTGAACTGACTAAGCGCTTTCACCCTCATGGGCATCTTCAGTCAGTTAACTTCAGTAAAAACAACCTTTAAATACAGCTGTTGATTAGTACTTAATTAATCAATGATGAAAAAAGCAGGAGGGTAGTTAATTAAACAATTGTCCCCTAAGGTTCATGTTCACCAAATCTTAAAGTCCTGCTCAACAATAACTTGTTTGCTAGAATCTCAAGTAAGCGGAGACTTAATGGACCATATTACTACACAGGCGTTTGTTCTGTTTAAAGAGAAAGTTCTCGGTGGTTCCCTCGAAGCTTTTGGCTCCAACGAGACAACAAGGAACTAATTTTGAAAAACTTTTACCATCCGTTATTAAGGTTTGCAATACTTTTGCCTTTAGCTTTGCACTTTTCAAAGAGAACGTACTTCTCTGGACTGATTTCTGCATTTATTTTTTGTATGTTGATTATCATTATTTCGAAGTAAAGCAGCTTCTAATTTTGACTACACTGTAGTTTGGTCACACAACTGCTGAGTTTACTCAGGGGGTTACAACAATATGATTTTAATATTGTTTTAATTTGTTTGATTTGCGAGTTGTTTTTATGTTTATTTTAAACAATTGAACAGAATCGATGAACTACAATTTTTCTATGACTTTCGAATAAGGTTTATTCATTTGTAAATTTGATATACTGAATGGTGTGGATTTTTTCATATATTTTTTAAGGGGTTACTTGGTATTGCTTTTGACTATATTTACTTATAATTGTTATAGAGTAGTTTTATCACTATCACAGTTTTGTCATGTCTTCATATACACAATAGATTAGTGGATTTGCGATTTGGTCTAGTGTACTTGTTAACAACACACTTGCTTTGAGATTTTTGAGATAGATATTGCTACACCTTGACAATACAAATTTAATATTATTATTTTTTATTATTATTTTTTGACTTCATTTTACTTTATTTTTTACCTTATTTTATTAACACTATTGGTTCTTGTGGATTTAACCAATAGGGTGTTTGCTATTTTTACCACTATTACCCATTTAGATCTAAGGTTAAACATTTAAAAGTGGACAGGAAAAGTTCATTTTTTTACATATATTTTTTTTACATATTTTAAAAAAATGTTTCTATAGAGATATTGATATATATTTTTTCTATATATGATGGAACATTTAATGATCCAATATATGGAAATTTCTAGACAGATTATCACATTACTGCAGGCAAACAAGACTGCAGAACACAATACTCAAGATGTTAGTTTAACAGATACACAGGTAGAACTGTTTACTATGCACACACCACCAGTGTCCAATGCCGATAGACAAGTGAATACGGAGACACTTAGAGGTGAAAGGAACAATACCCACCAGGGAGACAATAACAACAGTAGAGGAAGAGTTGTTACTAACAACATTCCTATAGGATCAATGTTTGACATGGAGAACTTCTTGGTGCCCCCTGTATTAGGTGACTCTTTTAGATCAGAAAATCTTGGGACATTTAACTCACAGGTATTTAAATTTGAAAAGCTAGCCAAAAAATACAAATCACTTCAGATGGACAATGTTTTTTTAGAGCGTTCACTAGAACTTAACCAAGTACCCAAAGGTCTGAGAGTATACAGGATCCCTATGGGAATTGAGGCAAACACTGAGGCATACAAGAATATGTTGGAACTTTTTGATAGAACTGGGATGGATTAATGAGAATTATTATTAGAGACAACAATAACAGATCAAGTGTTTTAAAAAATGAACTACTTATTCTTAAGCAGAGTATTACCAATGACCTGCTTTTTGAAAGTAACAAAGGTAGATTAGATAGAATTACAACTGAACTTGACAGATATGTTAAAACAAGTATGGAAAGAAAACAAAAGAAGCTACTAAGGGACACTACTGAATTTAAAGAGAAAAAAGCTTATCCCTTACCCAATACGACTAGGGACATCCAACATGATGGGGACATAAGGAGAAATACAATGTTAACTGAGGAGGAGGGGGCAATTGATGAGACACATTTTGGGATAGAGGAGGAAGAAGAGGTTTTTTTAGAAAACCAACCTCCATTAAGACGGTCAGACAGATTGAGGAACCAAGACAACCTACGAGATCAGGAGGTGCAGAGACCACCTCAGGGACCAGGATGGTATACAGGGAACAATTGGAGGGGTGGGCAACAGAGGAGGAACAACTCGAATTCGAACCCCACCTTCCACAACACCAACATTTGGTGCAACAGATGAATGACAACACTGACAACACTCCTAGTATTTTTTTTATCTACTGATTCCCCTGTATCTTGTTTTGATTTATCTACTGATTTATGTCAACATTCTCCCACCAGTATGGTAAATTTACCTTTGGCTAACATTACTAAGGAGGGTCCTACTATTTTAGGTGACAACTCCTTTTATGTTTATAACTTTTCTAGTTTGAAGATTTTAGACAATCATCTTAGCTTATTGAAAAAAGGTTTTTCTTTTGTCCCTGATTTCAAATACGACATCAGTAAGGTTCTTATTAATTTAAAGCTCTTTACAAGAAAACTGAATTTAAAAGTATTTTTTAGCTAAACACAGGGTTGACAGTGAAGCTCATTTATTTACAATTAGAAGCAGCACATTTATACCCCCATACCACCCTGCTGTGTTGGCTTTTGAACGTTTATGTACAACACAAATTAGGCAACTTTTTGACAATAGACAAATAACACGTGACAACAACATCTGCAGAATTATTTTGCTTAAAGGAACTTTCTGTTAACAAGGACTATAGGGTTATGAAACCGGACAAAGGTGGAGGAGTGGTTATTATGACTAACACTGATTATTTAATGCAGATGCAGAACATTCTAAATGACTCCAACACATATGAGTTAGCTTCTAAATTTGATGTCCAGAAGGCATACACCAAAATAGACTGGATGCTTTATGAGTTGCTATGTGAAGGTATTATAGATGCTGAGGAATATAAATATTTATTGGCAGAACATCCGGTCATGCCCACCATCTTTGGCATACCCAAAATTCATAAAAACTTAGCCAACCCACCTTTTAGACCCATAGTTGCAGCCAGACGATCAAAAAAGTACTGTTTTGTACCTACCATAAATGTAGATGTTCGAGGATCCACATTGCTGCAGTCATAACCTGTGGGTAGTCCGCTGTCCTCGGTCGGCCCGAATACCAAAGAGCTAGGCTGTCGTCGGTCATTGTCGCCTAGAGCTGACGTCAGTACGTAGTAGTACTTAAGCGCATGACCGACGCCATATCCTCAGTCTTTCTTGCCCCAGATGTCAGAAGGCCTAAAAATGAAGGCCGGAACTAAAGTAGTAAACGCCCAACAACCACCAGTGTGGAAATAAATAGTATCCCAAAAAGAAACCCAGCAACAACAACTATAGAGGGGAAGGAGGGAGGGATAATTGGACTGCAGCAATGTGGATCCTCGAACATCTACATTTATGGTAGGTACAAAACTGTACTATGTTCTTCGTCTCACATTGCTGCAGTCATAACCTGTGGGTAGAATCCCAAAGGAAAAGGGAGGCTGGCAAACTACAAAGCATTAGGAGCTGCTAACATGCCCTGTAAAACTGCAGTGGCAAACCCAGCCCTGGACTTGGAATAAAGAGGGAGATGGTAATGCTTAGTAAAAGTGTGTACTGAACTCCAAGTAGCTGCCTCCAAAATATCCTTAGTAGCTACACCCCTTAGAAAAGCAGTAGAAGTGGCAGTAGCCCTAGTAGAATGAGGTCTGATCCCAGCAGGAACATCCTTCCCATGATGAGAATAACAAAAAGCAATACAATGACCAATCCACTTTGAAATAGTCTGCTTTGAAACAGCTTTCCCTTGTGAACTCCAGCAAAAGAAACAAATAACTGTTGAGTCTGTCTGAACTCCTTAGTTCTGCTCAAATAGTAATGTAACTGCCTGTGGATATCCAAAGAATGCAAGACTTTTTCCCCTTTATTTTGGGGATCAGCATAAAAAGTAGGCAAATGAATAGACTGGTTCAAGGCCACATTAGAAACCACTTTAGGCATAAAAGTAGGGTTAGTTCGCAAAGAAACTCTATCCTTATGAAATATCAAAAAGGGTTCAACTGCCATGAGTGCCTGCAATTCAGATACCCTCCTAGCAGAAGTAATGGCCAACAAAAAGCAGTCTTCAAGACAAAAACTTCAGTTCAGACGTAGCTGCAGGTTCAAAAGGAGGTAAAGTAAGTTTCTCCAAAACAAAATTGAGATCCCAGGAAGGAGTAGGAGCTCTACGTGGGGGTCTTATATTCTTTGCCCTCTAAGAAATTGTTTGAACAAAGGATGAGAAAATAAAGGAGGGTCACAATCATAGTGAGCAGAAATGGCTGCAGCATGAACCTTCACAGAAGAGAATGACAAACCCTTGTCCAGTAATTCAGTAAGATACTGTAGTGCAAAACTCAAATTAGGCACTGACACATCAAAACCCTTTGCAGTGCTCCAAAGAAAAAATCTCTTCCATTTATCAGCATAAACTTTTCTAGTGCTAGGCCGCCTGGCTTCCAAAATGACATTCAAAACCTGTTGAGGAAGCTGAGACCCCACCGGCTCCATCACAGAATACGCCAGGCTGTCAGAGGAGGAAAAGCATAAACGTGAAGGTTGTTCCAACTGAAAGATAGAGCATCCACTTTCCAAGCATCTGGGTGGAACATCTTTGTGCAAAATTTTGGAAGTTGAAAATTCAGTGGAGAAGCGAACAGATCTATGTCTGGAGTTCCCCAAGCCACAGTCAATTGTTTGAAAACCTGAGGATCCAGTTTCCACTCGTGGGGATCCACAATTTGCCTGCTCAATATATCTGCTAGGGAGTTCTGAGCTCCTGGCAGAAACCGTGCTTGAAGACTGATTCGAAAACTCAGAGCAGTCTCCCACAAAATCATTGCTTGCCTGCAAAGAGGGTAGGAATGGGTTCCCCTGCTTGTTGATGTACCACATGACTGTTGTGTTGTCTGTTTGAATCAACACCTGTCCCGGCTGAAGCAGGTCCTTGAAGGCCATCAAAGCAAAATGAACTGCTAACATCTCCTTCATGTTGATATGCAAATGTAGTAGTTTGGGAGGCCACATGTCTTGTATCCATTTCCCATTGAAGTGTGCTCCCCAAGCCAAGTCCGAGGCATCCGTCGTTAGGATCTGACTCACCTCTGGTCGGGTCACAGAGAGTCCCTTGTTTAGGTGACATTCCTGAGCCCACCACAAGAATTCCTTCTGGATGCAAGGTATAATCCGAATGACAGTGTCCAAACCGTGGCAGTGTTGAGTCCACACACTTTTGAGATACCATTGTAGCTTCCTCATATGCAGTTTGGCATTGGGAAGTACTAGAATGCAAGATGCCATGAACCCCAAAGCTTGAAGGACTGTCCTTGCAGTCAGCCTGGACATTACTGATAACTGCTGGAAGTAAAGATGAAGAGTTCTTTGTTTGTCCGGGGTCAGAAATGCCATCTGAGAAGCTGTATTCAGTCTCACACCCAGAAAGCACATGTCCTGAGAGGGTACTAGACTGGACTTTATTTCGTTCACAGAATACCCTAGGCACCTTAAAACTGCCATTACATACTGGAGATGTTGTAGTAATATGTCTTTGTTTTGAGCAAGAATCAGGCAATCGTCCAGATAAGGGTAAATTTGTATTCCTCTCTGTCTGAAGAAAGCAATCACAGGAGCCAGAACTTTTGTGAATACCCTGGGTGCAGTAGATAAACCAAAGGGCAATGCAGAGAACTGATAATGTGAAGTACCAGCCCGAAATCTCAGGAATCTCCTGCAACTGGGTCTGATAGGGATGTGAAGATAGGCCTCTTTGAGATCCAGGGTTACCATCCAGTGATCTTTGCCTAGCATAGGCAGAAGTTGTTGTAATGTTAACATCTTGAACTTTGGAATGTCTAGGTAGGTATTGAGAATGGACAAATCCAGAATTGGTCTCCAAGTGTTTCCTTTCTTTGGCACTAGGAATAGACGGGAATAAAATCCTAGGCCTACTTCTGATGGAGGGACCACCTGAATTGCCTCCATCTGCAAAAGCAGAGAAATTTGCTCCTGAGCCTCCAGCCTTTGCTGAGGAGGCACATCCAGCATGCCTTTGAAAGGAGGAAAAGTGTGAAAATAAAACTTGTAACCTTGATTTATTATATCCAACACCCATTGGTCCTGGGTGACCAAATTCCGGTTTTGTTTGAAAAGTCCCAACTTTCCTCCCAGAGGAGCTGCCAGTAAAGAAAGGTCTGGCAGCGGAAGATACAGGTCATTGGGTCTGCTTACGAAAGGGCTGACCCTACCTCACCAGAAGACTGTGCAGGAGAGCTCCAAGTCCTAGGTCTGAAAGAACCCTGAGCGTGAGCCCTGCCTCTACCACGTCTAGACCTGCCCTTAGACTGATAATCCGAAGAAGGATAAGACCATCCTCTAGCAGGCCAATTCCTACTAAACTTAGGAGGCTGCACCTGCATAAAATCCTTGACCGTCTGCATAGACTTAGCCTTATCTTCCATCTTTTTCAAAACTGATTCCACAGGAGGGCCAAAAAGTACTTCAGATTGAAGAGGAGCATCCAAAATCCGAGCCTTAACATGCTCTGACAAATTCTGATCCTTAAGCCAGGCATGTCTACGAATAACTGAACCTGTAGCAGCCACCATGGATGAAGCTTGAAGAGCATCAAAACCACACTGCAAAGAATGTTTGCCAACTTGATCTGATGCATGAACCAACTCCTGGAGCTCCTTACACTCTATACCCTCAGATAAAGCATCCACCTTAGATTTCAATTGGCTAACAAAAATTCTGATACTTCAGCATATGAAATTGGCAATTCAAAGCCCTCATAGCTAACGTGAGGAGGTGTACACTTTTTCCCCACCTATCTACCGCTCTAGAATCCTTATCCAAAGGAACTGGATTCTTAGCCACAGCAGCCCTAACACCCTTCGGACCTTGAATAATAGTTTCGGATCAGCTCTAGGACTCCTGTACAAATACTTATGTGCTTCTGGAACTCTGTAATACCTGTCCAGGCTTAACAGGGGCCGGAGGCAAAGAATCAGGATTAAGGGAAGATTCTGAAAACATCCTGAACAACATCTAAGACAGGAGGAATAGCCAAGGGCCTATGTTGTGGCAGAAACAAAAATTCCCTAAGCCTTTTCCGAGAATCTGAAAAATCTTGACCTTCCCACTTGAAATGTTCCCTCATGGAATGTAAAGTCTCAGAAAAGAAAAATCCTCTGGAGGAGAAGCAGGCGGACAGGAGTCCTCTGCATCCGAATCTGAATAGGAAGGGAAATCCTGAATTTCTTCAGCTGAGGATTCAGAGTAGTCAGAGGAATGATCCATTCCTCTAAATCTGCCTCCACCCTAGGCCTCTTCTCTGGGGGCATAGAACCCTGATCAAAGTAATCAAGTCCTCTGCCATTTTCAACATATGCTTTTTAGGAACAGGGGCTGGAGAGCTAGAACTATGACCAGGGCCAACAGGACAAGGTTTGGCCTTAGCATGGCCTTTAGCCACTGAAGTAGAAGGCCTAATAGCCTTTTGTAAAGCTGGAACTACAGACACCTGAGAAGCACCCTCAGCCTGGCCTAACTCCTGCGAGGCCAACTCCTGTAAAAGTAAAGGTTCCCCCTGGGATTCAGCTGAACCCTCGGCAGGATCCACAGGTTCAACCGGAGGCTCCGTAAAACCGGCGTCCGCAACGGACGACTCATCCGGTTTAGACCTTAAAGATTTATCCTTACGCTTTTTAGCGGTAGCGGGCGTTGGAGGATCCGACGGCATGTTATAGTTACACCGTTTACCAAAAACAAGCCTGGCACAGTCTAATCTTCGTTTAATGGTGCGCTTATTAAATCTAGCACAAAAGCGACACCCGACCACGTCGTGCTCAGGCCCCAAGCAAGGAATACAGAAAGAATGATAATCCCTATGAGGTATCTGTTTCACAAGAAATACAATTATTAACTTTTTCTGACATCCGGATAACTGAGGCAAGAAAAGACAAAAATTTCAGCGGGTACTTAGCCCAACTTGGTCTTCGGTCTGAAACTCGATAAATGAAAATTTCAGAACGAACGGCACTTGCAAACGCTGCTTCTGCCGGACCACGTGGCAAGAAAGACTGAGATATGGCGCCGGTCATGCGCTTAAGTACTACTACGTACTGACGTCAGCTCTAGGCGACAATGACCGACGCCAGCCTAGCTCTTTGGTATTCGGGCCGACCGAGGACAGCGGACTACCCACAGGTTATGACTGCAGCAATGTGAGACGAAGAACATCTGAACCTCTAGCTTCCTACATAGATATTATGACTAAGGGTATCTTGGAGAGGTTGCCATATATCTTAAAAGATTCATGGCACTGTTTGGACTGCCTCAGAACTTTGACTCATGACGATCTGGGGGATTTTTTGTTGGTTACTATTGATGTTATCAATTTATTTTCAGTGATTCCCCATGACTGTGGGCTCGACTGGTTTAGGAAGAGCTTGGACAAACATACCAGTTTGCACCAGACCAAGAAGGACCTATTGGTGGATCTGCTGCAAATGGTATTGGAGAACAATTTTGTAGGTTTTGAGGATGAGTACTACAGACAGTCCACAGCGGTGGCTATAAAAGAAAAAAAACCCAGCAACAACAACTATAGGGGGAAGGAGGGGGGAAAAGGCCAGCAATGTGGATCCTAACATCTACATTTATGGTAGGTACAAAACTGTACTATTTTCCCCCCGCCTCCCCCCCCCCCCCCCCCCCCCATTGGGTGGGGAAGTTAATTTTGTGGGTAGAATCCAAAGCGAAAAATTTTGGCAACCCCCTTAGAAAAGCAGTAGAAGTGGCAGTAGCCCTAGTAGAATGAGGTCTGATCCCAGCAGGAACATCCTTCCCATGATGAGAATAACAAAAGCAATACAATGACCAATCCACTTTGAAATAGTCTGCTTTGAAACAGCTTTCCTTGTGAACTCAAAGCAAAAGAAACAAATAACTGTTGAGTCTGTCTGAACTCCTTAGTTCTGCTCAAATAGTAACGTAACTGCCTGTGGATATCCAAAGAATGCAAGACTTTTTCCCCTTTATTTTGGGGATCAGCATAAAAGTAGGCAAATGAATAGACTGGTTCAAGGCCACATTAGAAACCACTTTAGGCATAAAAGTAGGGTTAGTTAAAGAAACTCTATCCTTATGAAATATCAAAAAGGGTTCAACTGCCATGAGTGCCTGCAATTCAGATACCCTCCTAGCAGAACTAATGGCCAACAAAAAAGCAGTCTTCCAAGACAAAAACTTCAGTTCAGACGTAGCTGCAGGTTCAAAGGAGGTAAAGTAAGTTTCTCCAAAACAAAATTGAGATCCCAGGAAGGAGTAGGAGCTCTACGTGGGGGTCTTATATTCTTTGCCCCTCTAAGAAATTGTTTGAACAAAGGATGAGAAAATAAAGGAGGGTCACAATCATAGTGAGCAGAAATGGCTGCAGCATGAACCTTCACAGAAGAGAATGACAAACCCTTGTCCAGTAATTCAGTAAGATACTGTAGTGCAAAACTCAAATTAGGCACTGACACATCAAAACCCTTTGCAGTACTCCAAAGAAAAAATCTCTTCCATTTATCAGCATAAACTTTTCTAGTGCTAGGCCGCCTGGCTTCCAAAATGACATTCAAAACCTGTTGAGGAAGCTGAGACCCCACCGGCTCCATCACAGAATATGCCAGGCTGTCAGAGGAGGAAAAGCATAAACGTGAAGGTTGTTCCAACTGAAAGATAGAGCATCCACTTTCCAAGCATCTGGGTGGAACATCTTTGTGCAAAATTTTGGAAGTTGAAAATTCAGTGGAGAAGCGAACAGATCTATGTCTGGAGTTCCCCAAGCCACAGTCAATTGTTTGAAAACCTGAGGATCCAGTTTCCACTCGTGGGGATCCACAATTTGCCTGCTCAATATATCTGCTAGGGAGTTCTGAGCTCCTGGCAGAAACCGTGCTTGAAGATTGATTCGAAAACTCAGAGCAGTCTCCCACAAAATCATTGCTTGCCTGCAAAGAGGGTAGGAATGGGTTCCCCCCTGCTTGTTGATGTACCACATGACTGTTGTGTTGTCTGTTTGAATCAACACCTGTCCCGCTGAAGCAGGTCCTTGAAGGCCATCAAAGCAAAATGAACTGCTAACATCTCCTTCATGTTGATATGCAAATGTAGTAGTTTGGGAGGCCACATGTCTTGTATCCATTTCCCATTGAAGTGTGCTCCCCAAGCCAAGTCCGAGGCATCCGTCGTTAGGATCTGACTCGCCTCTGGTCGGGTCACAGAGAGTCCCTTGTTTAGGTGACATTCCTGAGCCCACCACAAGAATTCCTTCTGAATGCAAGGTATAATCCGAATGACAGTGTCCAAACCGTGGCAGTGTTGAGTCCACACACTTTTGAGATACCATTGTAGCTTCCTCATATGCAGTTTGGCATTGGGAAGTACTAGAATGCAAGATGCCATGAACCCCAAGGCTTGAAGGACTGTCCTTGCAGTCAGCCTGGACATTACTGATAACTGCTGGAAGTAAAGATGAAGAGTTCTTTGTTTGTCGGGGTCAGAAATGCCATCTGAGAAGCTGTATTCAGTCTCACACCCAGAAAGCACATGTCCTGAGAGGGTACTAGACTGGACTTTATTTCGTTCACAGAATACCCTAGGCACCTTAAAACTGCCATTACATACTGGAGATGTTGTAGTAATATGTCTTTGTTTTGAGCAAGAATCAGGCAATCGTCCAGATAAGGGTAAATTTGTATTCCTCTCTGTCTGAAGAAAGCAATCACAGGAGCCAGAACTTTTGTGAATACCCTGAGGCAGTAGATAAACCAAAGGGCAATGCAGAGAACTGATAATGCAAAGTACCAGCCCGAAATCTCAGGAATCTCCTGCAACTGGGTCTGATAGGGATGTGAAGATAGGCCTCTTTGAGATCCAGGGTTACCATCCAGTGATATTTGCCTAGCATAGGCAGAAGTTGTTGTAATGTTAACATCTTGAACTTTGGAATGTCTAGGTAGGTATTGAGAATGGACAAATCCAGAATTGGCCTCCAAGTGTTTCCTTTCTTTGGCACTAGGAATAGACGGGAATAAAATCCTAGGCCTACTTCTGATGGATTGCCTCCATCTGCAAAAGCAGAGAAATTTGCTCCTGAGCCTCCAGCCTTTGCTGAGGAGGCACATCCAGCATGCCTTTGAAAGGAGGAAAAGTGTGAAAATAAAACTTGTAACCTTGATTTATTATATCCAACACCCATTGGTCTTGGGTGACCAAATTCCAGTTTTGTTTGAAAAGTCCCAACTTTCCTCCCAGAGGAGCTGCCAGTAAAGAAGGGTCTGGCAGCGGAAGATACAGGTCATTGGGTCTGCTTATGAAAGGGCTGACCCCTACCCTCACCAGAAGACTGTGCAGGAGAGCTCCAAGTCCTAGGTCTGAAAGAACCCAGAGCGTGAGCCCTGCCTCTACCACGTCTAGACCTGCCCTTAGACTGATAATCCGAAGAAGGATAAGACCATCCTCTAGTAGGCCAATTCCTACTAAACTTAGGAGGCTGCACCTGCATAAAATCCTTGACCGTCTGCATAGACTTAGCCTTATCTTCCATCTTTTTCAAAACTGATTCCACAGGAGGGCCAAAAAGTACTTCAGATTGAAGAGGAGCATCCAAAATCCAAGCCTTAACATGCTCTGACAAATTCTGATCCTTAAGCCAGGCATGTCTACGAATAACTGAACCTGTAGCAGCCACCCTGGATGAAGCCTGAAGAGCATCAAAACCACACTGCCAAGAATGTTTGCCAACTTGATCTGATGCATGAACCAACTCCTGGAGCTCCTTACACTCTATACCCTCAGATAAAGCATCCACCTTAGATTTCAATTGGCCTAACAAAAAATTCTGATACTTCAGCATATGAAATTGGCAATTCATAGCCCTCATAGCTAACGTAGAGGAGGTGTACACTTTTTTCCCCCACCTATCTAGCGGCTCTAGAATCCTTATCCAAAGGAACTGGATTCTTAGCCACAGCAGCCCTAACACCCTCGACCTTGAATAATAGTTTGCGGATCAGCTCTAGGACTCCTGTACAAATACTTATGTGCTTCTGGAACTCTGTAATACCTGTCAGGCTTAACAGGGGCCGGAGGCAAAGAATCAGGATTAAGGGAAGATTCTGAAAAAACATCCTGAACAACATCTAAGACAGGAGGAATAGCCAAGGGCCTATGTTGTGGCAGAAACAAAAATTCCCTAAGCCTTTTCCGAGAATCTGAAAAATCTTGACCTTCCCACTTGAAATGTTCCCTCATGGAATGTAAAGTCTCAGAAAAAGAAAAATCCTCTGGAGGAGAAGCAGACGGACAGGAGTCCTCTGCATCCGAATCTGAATAGGAAGGGAAATCCTGAATTTCTTCAGCTGAGGATTCAGAGTAGTCAGAGGAATGATCCATTCCCTCTAAATCTGCCTCCACCCTAGGCCTCTTCTCTGGGAGGGGGGGGGGCATAGAACCCCTGATCAAAGTAATCAAGTCCTCTGCCATTTTCAACATATGCTTTTTAGGAACAGGGGCTGGAGAGCTAGAACTATGACCAGGGCCAACAGGACAAGGTTTGGCCTTAGCATGGCCTTTAGCCACTGAAGTAGAAGGCCTAATAAGCCTTTTGTAAAGCTGGAACTACAGACACCTGAGAAGCACCCTCAGCCTGGCCTAACTCCTGAGAGGCCAACTCCTGTAAAAGTAAAGGTTCCCCCTGGGATTCAGCCGAACCCTCGGCAGGATCCACAGGTTCAACCGGAGGCTCCGTAAAACCGGCGTCCGCAACGGACGACTCATCCGGTTTAGACCTTAAAGATTTATCCTTACGCTTTTTAGCGGTAGCGGGCGTTGGAGGATCCGACGGCATGTTATAGTTACACCGTTTAACAAAAACAAGCCTGTCACAGTCTAATCTTCGTTTAATGGTGCGCTTATTAAATCTAGCACAAAAGCGACACCCGACCACGTCGTGCTCAGGCCCCAAGCAAGGAATACAGAAAGAATGATAATCCCTATGAGGTATCTGTTTCCCACAAGAAATACAGTTATTAACTTTTTCTGACATCCGGATAACTGAGGCAAGAAAAGACAAAAATTTCCCCAACGGGGTACTTAGCCAACTTGGTCTTCGGTCTGAAACTCGATAAATGAAAATTTCAGAACGCCGAACGGCACTTGCAAATGCTGCTTCTGCTTCGGACCACGCGGCAAGAAAGACTGAGGATATGGCGTCGGTCATGCGCTTAAGTACTACTACGTACTGACGTCAGCTCTAGGCGACAATGACCGACGCCAGCCTAGCTCTTTGGTATTCGGGCCGACTGAGGACAGCGGACTACCCACAGGTTATGACTGCAGCAATGTGAGACGAAGAACATCTGAACCTCTAGCTTCCTACATAGATATTATGACTAAGGGTATCTTGGAGAGGTTGCCATATATCTTAAAAGATTCATGGCACTGTTTGGACTGCCTCAGAACTTTGACTCATGATGATCTGGGGGATTTTTTGTTGGTTACTATTGATGTTATCAATTTATTTTCAGTGATTCCCCATGACTGTGGGCTCGACTGGTTTAGGAAGAGCTTGGACAAACATACCAGTTTGCACCAGACCAAGAAGGACCTATTGGTGGATCTGCTGCAAATGGTATTGGAGAACAATTTTGTAGGTTTTGAGGATGAGTACTACAGACAGTCCACAGGGGTGGCTATGGGTGCTAAATGTGCACCCATTTATGCCAACCTCGTTTTAGCAGAATGGGAAGATCAGTTTGTGCTGACATCTGATTATAAGGCTAAGATGCCTATTTATTTTAGATTCTTGGATGATATTCTGCTTTTTTGGAAAGGCACACTTGACGAACTGGAAGAATTTATTTTATATTTGAATAACACAACTATATTCTTAAAATTTACACACAAGGTTGGCAAGATGAGTATTGATTATCTGGATTTACAATTATATATTAAAATGGTAAAATAGAATCAAGATTATACAGAAAGAAAACTTATAGCAATTCATTTCTACATTATAGTAGTTGTCACCCTGCCTATGTTAAGAGAAATGTTGTTAAGGGCTAAATGATCAGGTTGTCCCATATTATTAGTGAGGATGATGTATTTACAGTTGAACTGGACAAATTGAAGGACTTATTTGTCCAAAGAGGTTATCCCATTGATATACTTTTGCCACTTCAACATGAAATATTTAGAAGAAGGTCTACTGACTTTGTTCCAATCTTGCATGACACATACAGGTTATGTGACAAAGTCATCAACCGTAAAGAAGTGCCTGATAGAAACAATACGCCAACAGGAATGGTATTACAACACAATAGGTTAGCACCTGAAGTTAAAGATGTTATTTACGGTGCTTGGGAAAGCCTTATCCCAGCAGACTTACACAACATACTTGGTAAATGTCCCACTTTTTTTAACAGTAGAGGTTCAAATTTAAAAGACCTACTTGAGAAGACCCCTAGATCCTTTGGACAAAGACCAGCTACAATGGCCAAATGTGGCAATTGCAAGGCCTGTAAATTTATTAATGACGGTCTTTATGTTTGTCTAGGTAGTTTTAAGAAAACTTTGAAGAGCCCTGGTTATTGCAACTGTAACATGAGCATGGTCATTTATGCTGCCAGCCTAGCTCTTTGGTATTCGGGCCGACCGAGGACAGCGGACTACCCACAGGTTATGACTGCAGCAATGTGAGACGAAGAACATCTGAACCTCTAGCTTCCTACATAGATATTATGACTAAGGGTATCTTGGAGAGGTTGCCATATATCTTAAAAGATTCATGGCACTGTTTGGACTGCCTCAGAACTTTGACTCATGATGATCTGGGGGATTTTTTGTTGGTTACTATTGATGTTATCAATTTATTTTCAGTGATTCCCCATGACTGTGGGCTCGACTGGTTTAGGAAGAGCTTGGACAAACATACCAGTTTGCACCAGACCAAGAAGGACCTATTGGTGGATCTGCTGCAAATGGTATTGGAGAACAATTTTGTAGGTTTTGAGGATGAGTACTACAGACAGTCCACAGGGGTGGCTATGGGTGCTAAA
Organism: Protopterus annectens; assembly: GCF_019279795.1. Taxonomy (NCBI): domain Eukaryota; kingdom Metazoa; phylum Chordata; order Ceratodontiformes; family Protopteridae; genus Protopterus; species Protopterus annectens. Next base: position 623,559,286 of record NC_056733.1, read on the forward strand.
TGTGCACCCATTTATGCCAACCTCGTTTTAGCAGAATGGGAAGATCAGTTTGTGCTGACATCTGATTATAAGGCTAAGATGCCTATTTATTTTAGATTCTTGGATGATATTCTGCTTTTTTGGAAAGGCACACTTGACGAACTGGAAGAATTTATTTTATATTTGAATAACACAACTATATTCTTAAAATTTACACACAAGGTTGGCAAGATGAGTATTGATTATCTGGATTTACAATTATATATTAAAAATGGTAAAATAGAATCAAGATTATACAGAAAGAAAACTTATAGCAATTCATTTCTACATTATAGTAGTTGTCACCCTGCCTATGTTAAGAGAAATGTTGTTAAGGGCTAAATGATCAGGTTGTCCCATATTATTAGTGAGGATGATGTATTTACAGTTGAACTGGACAAATTGAAGGACTTATTTGTCCAAAGAGGTTATCCCATTGATATACTTTTGCCACTTCAACATGAAATATTTAGAAGAAGGTCTACTGACTTTGTTCCAATCTTGCATGACACATACAGGTTATGTGACAAAGTCATCAACCGTAAAGAAGTGCCTGATAGAAACAATACGCCAACAGGAATGGTATTACAACACAATAGGTTAGCACCTGAAGTTAAAAATGTTATTTACGGTGCTTGGGAAAGCCTTATCCCAGCAGACTTACACAACATAATTGGTAAATGTCCCACTTTTTTTAACAGTAGAGGTTCAAATTTAAAAGACCTACTTGAGAAGACCCCTAGATCCTTTGGACAAAGACCAGCTACAATGGCCAAATGTGGCAATTGCAAGGCCTGTAAATTTATTAATGACGGTCCCTATGTTTGTCTAGGTAGTTTTAAGAAAACTTTGAAGAGCCCTGGTTATTGCAACTGTAACACGAGCATGGTCATTTATGCTGCCACTTGTTTATCTTGCCCAGCGTTCTATATAGGTATGACTACCAGAAAGTTGAGACAAAGAATATTAGAACATTATAGGGACATAAAAAATAAGAAAACCACTAATTCATTGTATGTACACACGAATCATTGTGCAAACTTTAAAAAGTTTATTTTTTTTGTTATTGACAATCTATATACAAAGGATTTTGGGGGGGACTTTAAAACTATGTTGGAAATAAGGGAATGTCTTTGTCAACTGAGACCGGATGCCAGTAATGCCCCTGGTATCAATGACGTACTATCCCTAGCATGTATCTTAAAATACAAGGCAGCTTGTATATAATACACAACTATGTAAATTTAAATATATTAACAGATATGTCTTCTGTTTTATATGGAATGTTCATCATTGCACACATTGTTTTTTAGTTTTGTTTTTTTGACATTTTATTTTTATTTTTGTTTTATTTTGGGTTATTTATTTATTCTGGGTAGCTATTACTTACTTGAGATTCTAGCAAACAAGTTATTGTTGAGCAGGACTTTAAGATTTGGTGAACAGGAACCTTAGGGGACAATTGCATAATTAACTACCCTCCTGCTTTTTTCATCATTGATTAATTAAGTACTAATCAACAGCTGTATTTAAAGGTTGTTTTTACTGAAGTTAACTGACTCTGAAGATGCCCATGAGGGTGAAAGCGCTTAGTCAGTTCAAGTTGCTGTATTTATGATTCTTCATTCATCCATTTGTGGACTAATAAAGGTTTTGTGAGTTTACCTGTTATGTTACCTTAGTGCCTTCTTGTTTACCAGTTGTTTTACACTCTTGGAGCTTGTTCAATAAATGTGATGTCCCACCACTGAACCAGTAATCAAGGAGCTTCAATCCTTACCGCTGGCACCAGTGGGGGATGTACACTGACAGGATGACAAGGTATACACAGTCTTATCAGATATAGCTCTCTGCATCAAGTGCAATTTCTCTTAAGAGCACACAGAGATCACAGTCCATCTGGGGCTGGTTTCTCCAGATCCCAAATAAGACTCCCCCTGGCACAGCTATAGAGTTGAGATCTCAGCTGAGTGGCCGAGCCAAGACCAGCAGCACCCTCTCTGTCCAACCAGTGCTTCATGTCCTTGTCCAAGTAACTGATAAACACACTCTTTGAGGTTTAATTTACACACACACACACACACACACACTCCTGGGAAAGACAGGCACAGGTTTACTAGCTATGTCCCCTTTTGCGCAGACTATAAGGTAGTTATCAGTGTCACCTGCCAGCCCCTTATCAGCTACTTTAAGGCCCTTAACAAAGGGCATCCTATCTTACTGTGCAATGTTACTATTAATACAAATGGTAGTTTGACCAAGAGCAAGGCTATTAGGGGTGGCCCACAGTGTCACGAAATAAATATGCAAGTACTCTCAGAACTTAAATGTTTCTAGGCAGATCAGCCACAATGAAATGTTTAAATATATTTAATAATAAATAATAAAATAAAACAATACTAAACATATATTTACAGTGACATCAGAGTTCAAAATCACAGGAAATATTTAAATCAACATTGCAGGACAGTTGCAAATAAATGAAGAGAAATATCTAAAATAAGCTTTGCTATATTCCTGACTATATCTAAGAGAGTTACTATTCCCTAGAAACTTACTTACAGAGCAACGCAGATGTGGTAAATGGATCTTCTCTAGTTGTTGTCAGGTCAAAGGCAGAATACGGAATGCTGTCTCTCTCTTAAAGAGTTCTCAAATTAATATCTCAAATATTACTGCTGGGCTAGCTTACAGAATTATATCATGTCTTGTCATCTGACTTCTAGTCCCCAGGCCCAAACAATCATTGATGGCAGTTGGTAGCATTTAGCATCCACCTGTAAAAATACATAGACAATGGCTTTTCCTCAGATCTTTGGTAAATGCTGAAAGTCATAAAACAATAAAACACTTCAAAAACAATACAGAAAGCCTCTCAGCACAGACTCTGGTCTTTGGCCTAGCCTAGAATTATATGAGTTGAGATGGATTTTAACACTTAGGGCACATATAGAACCTGGCCTCAATACATCTCTCAATATTAGACCTGCTCTCCTATGATCATTCCCCTCCCCAATATTATAGATTGTGGTTTTTATAAAGTTGCCGTATTTTTTACATTGTCCTGAGGTGAACTATGAATGAGCTGCTGGTTCCCAATGGGCCGTATCCACTTTTTATGAAAGATAATTATGTATTGCTTTCTATAGAAATGTGAAGTGTTGTTCATAATTTTTTTTTATTATTGTTTCTAGTCATTCTAGAGCTTTCACACAGTAGTGATTTTGTTTAGATGTTACAGGTCAGGTGAAGATACATATATATGTTATTCATTGTTTCTCCTCACGTTTTTCCTGCTCATCTTTCCCATTCTTTCCGTCCACCCCCCCTCCCCTTTCCCCCTCTTTTCTTTCCCCCCCCTCCCCTTCCCCTCACTGTTTCTTCTTCTTCTTTCAATCCCATCCCCATACCTCTCTTCTTTTCCTTTCACTTTTCTTCCCCCCCCCCCCCTTCTGTTCCTATCTCATTTTGTTCTTGTCTTTTTTGGCATTTGCCCATCATAGATTTTACATTTTTGTGTATGTATGGATTAATGTGTACATGCATATTTTATATATTATATATTCTATTTTTTTTACATTGTGATTTGAGACTTTGAGATTATATGTTGGTAGTAACGTTTTTATTTTGTTTAACCATGAACATGTTATAGTTTTTTCTAAGAAATAGATGTTTTAGAGCTATTTTGATTATGTATGTAATGCTGCTAAGTAGACACGCTATGCTATCCCACTAACATTCTATATGAGTGTTTGAGAATGGAGTTTATTAATCTATTTAATTGCTTCATAGTAGGATAATATTTCAGAAAGATATATTATATGATCGCTATGGATAGTTTTCTACATTATGAGCTGTGTGATAACGTTTTATTATTCAATAATGATAATTTTATAGGATGTATATAAATTTCGTCCTCTCTAAATTGATAGATTGGACTTGACTTACCCGCCAAAAAGGCTTATTAATTAGGGCGTAAATGTCTGTATTTAAACTGGAGCATTCACCTTATTCATTGTAACCTGATGAAGCGCACTTGTTAGGTGCGTGAAAGCGCTTGTTCTGTCATAAAATTAAAAACTTTTAACTAGCGTGGTGGTTCCGGTGATTTGTTGGAATATTCTTTGGCCTAGCCTACAAAGTAATTTAATTTCAGCTATTTTTCTAAAATTTACTAGACTGAGGTTAACCTCCTGTAGCTCAGTTTTCACTGTTAAAATACATATATCTAAACAGTTACAATAGTGCATGTACATTTCTGTTCTTTTCCTAGGGTACACTGTAGATACATTTCAAGCACTTTGCAAAAAACTTTTCAACACACACTTCTGTACCAGTAGTTTGATGTACATGACATACAGTTCTAATACATTTGCAATACAAGCATCTTATGTAGATCATGTTGATGTTCACAAATGACATATAATTATTTACAAATTCCAGACAGCTGTGCTGGCAGTACTTCCCTTTGTCACACTATGGAACCCAAAATCCTGAGATATTCCCTTGCAGTGAACAAAGTCTGAGTGGAAAACATTAGAAACAGATCTATTTAAAGATCTATTTTTTCCTGTGGAAGAAAAGCTCTTTGAACTGAAGTGTCTAGTGGACATCTCAGGAACATAGAAAGGAATTAAGAAATACTTTTTAATGTTATTTTGGAATCCTATTTTGTGTAAGAGATCTCTCACCCATGAGCGATATTCCTGATACTTTGAAAATACTTTGTATAGACAAGCAAGTCATTTAAATATGGAAAAATGTGGATACCCTGTAGTCTGAAGTGAGCTTTAAATGGAATTGTACACTTTGTGAACACTCTTGGTGCAGTGGATAGTCCAAAGTGTAAGACAGAGAACTGATAATGTGATCCAGATGCACAAAACTCTAATACACAGCTGAAGTCTGGATGAATAAGGATGTGATGATTAAGGCTGATATTGTCAGGAAAATTGAAAGAGGAAGAAGAGGTGACAGGTTATGATGCGTCATCATTTTGAATTTGGGTACTTTCACAAATATGGTTAGGAAAGAAAGATCCCAGAACTGGTTTCCACAAATTTTCTTTCTTTGGCACTAGGAACATGCTTGAATAAAAATCCCTTCCCCACCTGGCTGTCACTCTTTGGGACAGCATATGACGAAGAACCGGTGGAAACAAAAGTTTCTGATCTGGAGGATGAGGAATGACACCCTTGAAAGGAGGAATTTCCTCCCACTGCCATCTGTAACTTCAATGGATGATGTTTAGAACCCATTTGTCTGAAAATCTGTTAATAAAGAGATAAATAGAGAGTCATTCATTCTTTTGGGAAGAAAAAAAGATGCCAGGGTGGGAGGAGTTCACAAGGTCTCTTGAACAGTCATTCAGGCTTGTTGGGCTGACCTTAGTTTTGGGCGGTTCAAGACTTCTTTTTGGAACTCCTTTGCCATTTCTTCTTAATGTCTGTTTGCCTGTATTTTGTTGTTTATTCTGTTTTTCCCCTTCAAAATTGGATGAGGGGATAGAAAATCCATTGGAAAAGAGTACTGAACAATGTTAGAGATTCCCTGGCTCAACTTACCATTTTCATCACACTTTTGATTAAGACCTGCAGCAGCAGAGGGGCCAAACTCTAAAGCTCTATCTAAGGAAGAATTTAAAATCTTATTTTTAATATAATCTGGCATGTTCTGAGAATGCAGCCATGCAAACCTCCTCAAAAACAGTACCATTGGCCATAGCACAGGAAAAATTATCAACAGAGTCATATACACACTGGGTAGTGACCAGTACAATAGAATAAACTAAGTTATTTAAAGCATTTTTCCTCAAAAGAGAAAACTGCAGATAAAACAATCTTCATATTTTCACAATATGTCAGAACAAACTTTAACATATGAGCCTAACAATTCAAAATTCTGAAATTCAGAGCTACAGAAGTATACATTTCCCATACCTATCAATAATTTTCCCCTCCTTATCAGAAAGAATAGGATTGGAATTAACTAAGTGCTTAGCAGCAATGGAATCAACTAAAGCCGTAGCTGGTAGGTCAGGTTTGGCAATAGTATATAAAAATTTAAAAGACTGAGGAACTTAATACATTCTATCTGCCCTTTTAGGGGGTGTCTGGCTGGCTATCAGGAAAAATGCAGGCAGTATCACCCATACCCTCCCAAGTTGATAGAACAGGAAGAATGGATGAAGTTTCTGGAAAATCTTTCTGCAACAACTCATAGTCAGTGTTCTCCCACTGAATACACTGGCACATTTTAGCAATAGTCTCAGCGAGAGTGACCTGATAGGACTGGTAGTGTGTTCCAAGGTCAAACCAAAAATGGTGCCTCTTTTCCTGGAAAGATCAGCAGCAATTGTCGGCAAACACAACCAGTCCACAAGAGTCACTTTTATGGCAGACAAACACAGTAAAAAGCATTTTAAAACACTATGGCAGCCCAACAAAGGTTAAATAAGCACAATTTATCCACAGAAAGAATGTTTCAGTTACTTTACACCACCTTTAAACTGTCAGAAAAATAACAAGCTCTCAGTTTAAAAGTATGCTATAGCCTCAAGACAATCCATTAAAACATAACCCTTCAACCTTTAACATAATTTTCTTGAAAAAAATAATGAAACATCAATAAAATTAAGAAATGTAAAGGTTTTTGTTCCCAAAGGGAACTTACCTGTAGAAACAAAGAAAGCACATGCCAACCATTGACCCTTGAAAGCCTCAGAGGAGCATATTCTCTAGCGTTAGTAAAGCTGTGAAGAGCTTTGTTCCCAGACTTGTCTTATAGTCTGCTCAGCTCAAGCTGCCTGACAGTTTGGGTGCATGAAAAATGCCCTGAAGCTTTGGAAGCTGGCTGGTGGTTAAATCCTCACCACAATACAACCCATATGACTAAGGCTACTGCAGCAGTGATCAATATGGTGAACTCAGCTCCATATTGAAATGTCAGCACTTGAAATGCTGGGTGCTAACATGACAAAAAAAAAAAAAAAAGACCAAAATTCATGGAGAAGAGCAAGTCTCGATAATCGCTCTTCTCCTTTAAACTTTTTTTTTGCAGGGCAGCAGGCTCCTCCCCTAAGCTTATATATCATTCTTTGAGGCTGCTGTACCTTGAAGAAAAGTGAATATTCTGTGAAATAGTAGTCTTGGACTTGGTATATTGAAGTCTGTGTTTTCAGCCATTCAGTCTCTGTGTTTTGTTACTCGCTGTAGCCAGTCCTGACAATTCAAATGATTGCCATTGGGACCAAGTGAAAGTATAAGGTAGACTTAAGAGCTTGCAGATGATCAGGAAAGAGTTCCAACTGGAAGGTAATCTAGAATGGGAATATCAAGGGCTAAAAAGTAATGGAACAAAATAAAGGAATGCTGGCAGAATGATATCCCAGTTCTGGAGGTAATATTAGAGATAGAAACTTGGAGGAAGGAGGCAAAAAAAATGGCAAGCTTACTTGTAATAAGTAAAAAAGTAGGTATATAGATGATGTAGGCAGTTAAAGTGGAATGGAAGGAAAGGTGGGAAAATGAACTTAGACAGAGTACAGCAGAATAGGAGTGTGGCGATATCTTATAACTCCCAAAGTACATTTCCAAAGTGTGTTCATATTTTTGCATGGAAATGTCTTCATAAATATTTATACACCAGTCAGGTTGATGCAAATGTATCCAGGGACCAAAGACATTTGCTGGATATAGGGAAATAGAGGTACATGGATGCTGGGAGTGTAGGTATTTGCAGGTATTTAATGAAGAGTTATTAGAGATAACAAGGGAGACAGATCTTTCAGATATTAATTTGGATAAAAAGTTTTACATGTTAGGCTATACTAGAGAGGTGGTGGATGCTAAAAAGAAAAGACTGGGTTTATCAATGACAATAGCTAAGGAGGCAGTGAATAAGAAGTGGAAAAAGGAAGACAGCCCAAAGGGGAGTAAATGAGAAAGATAAGCTTGAGGGAAGAAAAACAAAGGGATACAGACATAATGAATTTGCCCAAATTAGGGAACAGATGGAAAAGATGGATGACTCGAGAGGAGTATAAATAGGAGAGTACTGAGAAAGAAGAGCTATCTGCCTGTAACAGGGTGAGAGTGAAGAAAAAGTTAAAAAAGGGGCAGTATGTAGATAGTTGTAAGTTGGTTGGTATTGGGCTTTAAAAGGGCAAGAGAGAGTAGACAAGAACTGCAACAGATGAATGTAATAGTACAGTGTGCAGAATGTAAGAGGGAATGCTATTATTTGATGAAGATGTTAATATGCTTGATGGAATATAAATTTATTCTTGAATAAAAATGAATGCAATCCCTAGTATTGGGTTGTGTCCAAAACTGTTTATAATGGGGAGGGTTAAAGTAACAGGGATGAAGCCGAGCAGCCACTAGGGAAGGAAATGGGTATTATGTACAATGATTATGGATGTTGGACTGAAATGACTGAAATAAAGTATGAGTTAATAAAAAAATACTAGCTTTATAGGGACAGACATCATCATAGGCAGCTTTATGCAAACTGCATGATGGAATGAAATTCATCCCTCCATATACTTTTACCAATTTCCCACAACTCTGGTATCAAATTAGAAGTTATGTACTTACCATAATGTTCCATCTGAGTAGGTGGATTCATTTGTCTGCAACCTGTGGGTATGGATCCGATATCGGATCCGAACCGGCATGGTTTATCCAGCTATGGATCCGAGCTCCTAGCTCCTCCCCTCACCCATAATGCCCTGCTCTCCCTACATGACCTCAGATCGAGTTTGCCCTGCACCAACTACCCTAATAAAGGGTAACACATCCTATGCAGGAAACTAACAAGGCCAGGGGGATAGGAGGGCGGGATGGTTGCAGACAAATGAATCCACCTACTCAGATGGAACGTTATGGTAAGTACATAACTTCTAAATCTGAAGTAGGAGAATTCATTTGTCAGCAACCTGTGGGACAGAGTCCCCAGCTACCTGAATCTTGGGCGGCCATCATGGAAGGATATTCCGGAGCACCGCGGAGCCAAAGGATGCTCTACCTCTAGACGTGATGTCCAGCTTGTAACGAGAAATAAAGGTATGAGATGAAGCCCAAGTGGCTGCTGAACAAATGTCATCCAGGGGAACCCTAGACTTAAAGGCCGCTGAAGTAGACACAGACCGGGTCGAATGAGCATGGACTCCCTCTGGTGTGGACCTCCCAGAAGCTTGGTAAGCTAACAGAATACACTGAGAAATCCAGCGTGACAAGGAAACTTTGGAAATTGGCTTACCCAGATTGAATTTGGCAAAGGAAATGAACAATTGGTCGGATTGCCTGTGACCAGCTGTCCTGTTAAGATAAAAATGAAGCTGCCTGTGAACATCCAAGGAATGCAGCTTGTATTCACCTTTGTTCTGATACTTAGGAAAGAAAACAGGGAGGTTGATGGACTGATTAATGTTCGCTTCCGAAGCTACCTTAGGAAGAAAGGAGGGATTGATCCTGAGGCACACTCGGTCCGGATGGAAGACCAAATAAGGCGGTTTCATGGACAGAGCTTGAAGTTCAGAAACTCTCTTAGCTGAGGTAATGGCTACTAAAAATGCAGTCTTAAGAGACAAGAATTTTAGATCTACTGTGGCCGCAGGCTCGAAGGGGGGAGCAGTCAAGGCCTGAAGAACCAAAGAAAGATCCCACGGGGGAACCGTCTCTTTGACAGGTGGTCTAAGCAAAAAGGTGCCTTTTAGGAAGATTTTACATAACTTGGCAGACATAAGAGGCCCAGAGTCATGACCAACATGGTAATGAGAAATGGCCGCTAGCTGAACTTTGACCGTAGAACTACTGGCGCCATCATTAAATAGAGTAGTAAGGAAGTCTAGAACCAAAGGAAGGGGAACCGTGAAGGGATCTAGACCTTGCTGCTCTGCCCAAATGGAGAAACGCTTCCATTTACTGTGGTAAATTTTTCCTGGTAGAGGGTTTATGAGCCGCTACCAGAATGGCCTTAACTGGGGACGAGATACCGGGAGTCCTGATTAGGAGTGGAACTGGAGCAGCCAAGCAGTCAGCTTCAGGTTGTCCAGGTTTGGAGTTGGTAGGTTCGATGGGTGTGATATCAGATCCGGAATGGGATCTAGAATCCAAGGTGGATTCACTGAATGAGACCTTAGGTAAGAGAACCAGATCTGTCGAGGCCAGAATGGGTCAATGAGGATCATTCTGCACCCCAACCGAGAGGCTTTCTGAAGCACCTGGAGCATCAGAGGCAGAGAAGGGTATGCGTAAAGAAGACCGGGAGGCCAAACATGCACCAGAGCGCCTCTCGGGGAATCCCCTGGAGGTGGGATTAGAGCAAAAAAAACTGTCACACTTGGCGTTTAAGGGAGAAGCAAAGAGATCGCAAGAGGGAGTCCCCCACCGTGCGAAGATACGTTCTGCTACTTGAGCATTGAGAGACTACTCGTACGGGGAGAGAATGGTGTGACTGAGCTTGTCCGCAAGGATGTTGGACCGACCCGGAATATGTGTTGTGATGAGAAAGTGGTTGGTGGAGATCGCCCATTCCCACACTCTCATGGCTTCTCGACATAAAGGGTAAGACCTGGTTCCCCCCTGTTTGTTGATGTACCAGACCACCGACATGTTGTCTGACTGAATCTCAATTGTTCTCAGGGGAAGGAAGGCTTGAAGTGCTTGCAACGCCAAGAGCACCGCCCTCATTTCCAGAACATTGATATGCAGGGAGGTCTCTGAGTCGTTCCACGTGCCTTGGACCGTCCGGCCCGCAAAATGCCCCCCCCCACCCGAGGCGGGAAGCGTCCATGGTCACTGTGGCGAGAGGGGGAGATGCACAAAAAGGGCGGCCTCTGTGGAGATCCGGGGAATGGAGCCACCACAAGAGAGACCGCTTGCAAGCCTTGCTGATTGCAATGGGGTGATGCAGGGGGAGAGAGAGAAATGACCATTGCACCTGAAGTGTCCACTGAAGTACCCGCATGTTCAAGCGGGTGAGCGGAAGAAGAGAAATCGCTGCCGCCATAGACCCTAGTGCCCTCAGGACCAATTCCGCAGGAACCGAGCTGGAGTGGAGGATGGCCCGCACCTGGAGTCGCAGATTCCAACCTCTGTCGGTTGTGAGAAAGGCCCTTAACTTCCTCGTGTCTAACCTGGCTCCTATGAATTCTATTAACTGAGTAGGGACCAGGTTGGACTTTCCTACGTTTACCATGATGCCTAGCCAGGGAGCTAGGCGAAGAAAAGAGTCTCTTGCCAAGGATAGTAGATGCCTTGTTGGGGCGGTGAGAAGCCAGTCCAGGTACGGAAAGACCTGCACCCCCTGAAGCCTCAGGTGGGCCGCAACCACTGCTAATACTTTGGTGAACACCCTGGGGGCTGTGGTGAGACCAAAGGGAAGGACCCTGAACTGGTAGTGACTGGCTCCCAGCCGGAAGCGAAGAAACCTCCTGGATCATCTGTCCATTAGTATGTGGTACTACACATCCTTGAGGTCTATAGAGCACATCCAGTGATTCTCTCCTAGAAGGGGGAGGATGGATTGTAGAGTGACCATCCGGAACTTCTCCTTGGGAACTGCCAGGTTTAATAGGGACAGGTCCAGAATGGGTCTTAGGTCCCCCGTCTTTTTTGGCACTAAAAAGAACCTGGAGTAGAACCCTGATCCGATCTGGTCTGGGGGGATGGGCTGGATGGCTCTTTTCCTCAGCAGATGGCCAATTTCTGCTGAAGCGGCCTCCCTCTGATCGGGTGGAACGTCGGGGAGGGATTTTAATTTTGGGACGTGAAGAAATGGGATTTTGTAGCCTCTGGATATAATCTGGAGAACCCAGCGGTCTGATGTTATGGACTCCCATGCCGCTAGGTGCTCCGAAAAACGTCCCCCGACTGCCTCCAGAGTGGAGCAGTCGGGCAACCCCTCAGGGTTGCTGCGTGGGCCGTTCAGAGAAAGGTTCTCTGGACCCAAAATTCCTAGGAGCCCCTCTGCCCCTAGGGCGGCGTCCTCCCTGTCCTCCTCTGCCGCGGAAGGACTGGTTGTCCGGAGCTGGTTGGGATTGCTGCGACTTCCAGAACCACATCTTCTTCTGGCCCTTTTGGTTCCTAGAGTAGGACCTCTGGGGTACAGACAAGCGGACTCCAACGGCAGACAGTGTCTTCCCGTCCTTCTCGCTCTGGACCAAGGTGTCGCGAACCGTCTTGCCAAAAAGGGCAGAACCGTCAAAGGGGGCGTTCGCGAATGATGCCTTGAAGGGCTCTGTGAAATCGCAATGGCAGAGCCAGGCCTGGCATCTTGTGACTAGGCCCACTCCTGCAGCTCTAGCGGCTCCCTCGGTAGCATGGGAAAGTAACCACATAGAGGTATTGGTTACGGAACGAAGAGTGGCCATACGGGTGGAGTGCAAGTGTTTGTCCTCCTCCGACATGGACTCTGGGGGGGGATGCAGCGTATTCTTTGATAAGATCGCGCTGCATCCTAATGACATGTGCCAAACAGTTGATCGCTCTCACCGAGAAGGTCGCTGAACTAAACATTCGCTTCCCCAAGCGGTCCATCATCCAAGACTCCTTGCTCGGGGGATGGACTGAGGGACTCTCCTGAGCGAGTTCCCTCTTAGTGGCTGCTGCCGACAACATGGCATCTACAGGGGGTCCCTTGCTCCAGTGGGCACGGTCAGCAGGGGGGCTAAGAATCCTGTCCGGCCTCTTGGGGATTGGCTCCATGGTGTCCGGTTCCTTCCACGACCTGGTGGTAATAAGGTCCACCAGGGGGTCAGCAGGAGGGGACACCCAAGAGGTAGACGGGCCCGCTTCAAATGCCTCCAAGAACACGGACTTGTCCGAGGAAGACTTTGGGGCAGACCACCCACCTCTTATACGTAACATTTCCATGATGTCTCCAAAGGAGACATCCTCAGGGGGTGATCTTGGGGAGCCTTCCCCTTCCTCCAAGTCCGTGTCTTCAGTTAAAGACTCGGGGGAGTCTATGTGCCTCCTCTTACATGTGTGCTTGCGAGGTGCTTCCTCGGGGGGGCTGTCCGAGGAGCCCTCGCCAGCGGTGTCCAGTTCCAAAGGAACTGCTTGGGGCAGTGAAACGGGCTGTCCCAGTGGCTGGGTGACAGAAGCCTGACCCAGAGCAGATGGAGTGCGGGACGGAGCCGAAGCAAGGGCCGGGGGTCCGGATGCCCTCAACAGAGCCCTCTCCACTACATCAATAGCCGAGGGAGAGCCAGCCTCGACCAAAGGCTCCGAAAGTCGGCTCCCCCTCGGATCCGAGGAGTGGATCGGAGCTGGCGCCGAGCCCCTCGGATCAGAGGGACCAGTGCGCTCTGACACGGATGGCACCGAAGGCACACTGAGTCCCTCGGATCCGAAGCTCGGGCCAAGGCTCCGAGAGGTCAGATCCGACAAACTTGAGGGCAGGGTCGGATCCGAGGTACCCAGTACTGTTGGCGCCGACCCACCCCCGGCTCCGAAGCTGCCCGGCTCTGAGTGCTCCGAGCCCGGGTAGCGGGTCGGAGAAGGAGCTATGGGCTTGAAAAATGGGGTCGAGCTCCCCCCCCGGGGGGGGGGAGGCAGGAGCACTCCCATCTGCATCTGGGCCTGGATGAACCTTCGCATCATCTGGTCCAGATCAGCGTCAGAGAGGCTGTAGGTAGACCTCGATGAGGCTACCGAGGTAGGCCTTGAGTGCCGCCTCGATAGCCTCGAAGGAGGTCGGGTTTCCTCCTCCTCAGGCCCCGGTGAAAAACATGGGGACTGGAGCCGAGGAGGAGGAGAGCCAGCAGCCAGAGAGGCCGGAGGAGAAGCCCACTTAGCCGGCGGGGCCGAGACGGAGGTCTCGGCCCGCCACTTGTGGTGCTTCTCTCTCCGGTCCTTCTTCCTGGCTTCCCTCTCCTCCGAACCCATAGAGGGAGTTTGAATCCCGGAGGGGGAGCAGGCAAGGCAGCAACTGCAGAAGCAGTCACTACCAACGGGGCGGGGGCCGAAGCCGAGTCTGGGGGTAAGAGACCCGCCAAGACCAGCTTCGACCTCCGCTCCTTCAATGCCCTGGGGTTGAACCCTGCACAGATTGAACACCCAGAAGTGAGGTGTTCAACCCCAAGGCATCGAACGCACCGAGTGTGGCCATCAGCAGGGGATAGCTTATGGCCACACTCGGAGTATTTTGAGAAGATTGCCTTTGGGGCCTCAGACATACTAACTTTTTTTTTTTTTTTTTTAAAGAAAAAAAATTAAACTAACACACACACCGAAGGCCCCAAAGAAAAACACACACTCACACTAGCTACGTGCCAGAGAGGGGAGGGTACACAAAAAAGTTAACTTAACCCAAAAATACTATAAATAGGAAGGGAACCTAACACTTTCACACAGTTAAAGTATTTTTAAACAAAAATAACCCTTATAAAATACTGAAAAAAACACTTAGCTTATGGAGCTCAAAATCTAGGCTGTCACCATGAACGCGGCAAACTAGATCTGAGGTCATGTAGGGAGAGCAGGGCATTATGGGTGAGGGGAGGAGCTAGGAGCTCGGATCCATAGCTGGATAAACCATGACGGTTCGGATCCGATATCGGATCCATACCCACAGGTTGCTGACAAATGAATTCTCCTACTTCAGATCATTAGTTGTCCTAGTATACAATGGCAGATTCATATCTGTTTCTACTATCTATAGGTCTGTTTGTTTGACACATATCTTAGGTAAACATACAGAAAGGCTAATTATGGATCTGTTTCAAAAATATATTTCCTACTATTTCCTGACACTAACTATTATTGTTCCCCTTAAAGGAAAATACAGTCTACAAAACTTGTCACCTTTTCTGAGGCATAGGATGAATAAATGACAAATGATCTTGATCTGTCCAAAACATCTGATAAAACTCCCCTTGTGACAATCACAGACAGATTTGTTCAAATTAATGTTTATGGCAGTACTGACTGCATTAATTACAGGTTAAAAAGCAGAAAAGATGGGAGGATATACTAAGTGTGCCAGCCAAGGTAATCAGTTGTGCACCACGATTCAATATTTGTCCCCTTCTCTTCTTTTCTGAAACCCAGGTGGTCAAACATCCCTAGGTGATAGAACATGCAGACTACTGCAAATTATACAACATTCTCATATCAAATGTGGATTATGTGCTGCTTCAGAATGCTTTGGACAATAATCATTCCTGGTACATTGAGCACAAACTGTCTTTCAGTGTTATAAAAATGCATCATACTCTTTGGAAACAAGCCCATCCCTTACAGTTAACATCACTAAATACAGTTCCCCCAAAACAGACCATTTTATTAAATGATCTGAGAACAGAAGAAAACAATGATCCATCTTTCAACAAAGAAGCTGCCATGAAAGCCTTTGCAGTAGTTCACATTACTAGACTGCATCTTCACCTGTAAAACAGATGTTAATATCATACATTTTGCCCCCTCAGCTCATTATTCTCAAAGTACACCACTCTGTTGCTTCCTAACCCAATTTCCTCTTAAGCTTGAAAACCTGCAAAGGTCTCTGATGAAAAGAAAGTTAAGAGTTAACACAGCCAGATTCTCCAACAAACTAGAACTTTTAATTATTGCACCAGAATGCCAAAGGAGATATGTCTAGCCTTCAGGGCCTTAAAAAGATCACTTGTGAGAATGTATGCCTTAACCACATCCTGGGGGATGCAAATACACAGACATGTAACCACAACATGAAAATAATACCAGCATGAAAGACAGGAATACTGTTAAATTAATCTCATGGCTATGTAAAAAAGGTTAATGGCACAGGAACTGTAAGAACCACTCAATGAAGTTGGGAAAGAACGATCAACATCAGTTTCCAATTTGGGGGGATAAAAAAGTTGGTCTGATCAGGAAAGAAATGGGAAGGAGGGTGCGCAAGCAGTAGATTGTAGAGACTAACTAATTCCTAGCTCTTAAAATTGTTTTCTCACAGAAAGGGCTCTGGACCCATAGAGTGGACTAACATGATATCACAGTGGGTGGTAAAAGGTAGGTAAGGGTAAAAAGAGCAGACAAGGCAAATTATTTTGCCTTCTTCCAGCACACAAATACAATGTAATGAAACAAATTCACTGCAGTGTTGAAACCCGTTGGTGAACAGGTATAAATCATGCAGCATCTGACCAATGCATCAAATTGTTTTGCTAAGATATGGCTATGTAGTAGGTTTCCAGATAAAGTACATAATGAAGAATGCATGCAAACAATGAAAAAAATGGGGTCAATGCATCACAGGCCTTTGTATCATTTAATGTACAAGTAAGCCACTAGTGGAACTGGATCTTATCAAAAAAAAAAATACATGGGTAATGACCTCAAACTGAAAACCAGAATATTTCCATACCTCTACAAGACTTGGAAAAAAATGTTCCCACAGACAAGGGGCATATATTGGAGATGTGAAGATTCAGAAATAGAACCATGGGAGTATACATTCTGAAAATCTAGAGAACTGCTTCAGTATAAAAACAAATTTAACAATATGACAAGTCTTGTACTTGGAAGAGAATTTAACCTTAGTTGAACCTATGTAAAATAGCATATACTAAAGAGGTGAAACTGCTGCTGTCTTTAGTGTTGATGGTGGCTAAGAAAGCTGTAACTAGAAAATGAAAACCAGACAAACCATAAATAAGAGATGGTAAAAGGGGATAATTACAGAGATTAAAAATATGGTATTAGGGATTACAAACAGTACTCCCTAAATAAAAAAAAATGCTATATGGGATTCTGTAATGGAAACAGAGCTTGAACAGGAGACTGACATGGAGCAAATCACCTAAGATGTACATCTGTTTAGTAAACTATAAGGAATAAAGCCACTGGTCCAATTGTTATGATTTGTGATACAGTGAAAATAGAACATGGTCACTAGTTAATTAACAATAAGCATCTTTATTAAATTATTTTGTATGATGTAGGCAATCATACATTTATATAAATGAAAACAAACCATATTGGTATAATTTTAGTTGCAAGCATTATACATCACAAACCATACTGAAACAATTTTAGTTGCAAACATTATACACAACTTATAATCTATCCAGTCATTGTCAGTCAAATGCTAATGTGGGAAGAGACTATAAAGATAATACAGAAAATGAGAAACTGGAATCTCTGTTATATGGATATGGATAGCATGATACAAGCAGTTAAAATGTTTTTAGTCAGTTTAGTTTTCTACACAGGTCAGGCATATTTTTATCAACCAGAGGAGAAGTGGATAGCAATTAGCAAGAGCTGAATGATTTTATCTGGGATGGGAAGATGGCAAGAGTCAAATAGCTCATTCAAATCCTGCCTTCTTTTAAACCTCACTCCTCCTCTGCATGTACAGTTCAAACAATTCCCTTTCTTGTCTATATACTTTGCCACTACCCTTTTCTAAAGATCCAAATTCCAGTTGTTTTATTTCTGCTGTTATATTCACTACTTTGTACAGTTGGTTTAAACTTTGATTTCCATTTCCTAGTAATTGATTTTTTGATAGCCACCATAATTAGACTCAGCAAGGCCTTACTATATCTACGAATTCCAATTCTGTATCATGAATCAAAAAATCATTTCCTTAGTTAAACCAATTTGCTTATCCAGGATCTCTGACAGTGTAGTGCACAGGGAATCTTTAAAATCTGCTAACTTATTGCACTCCCAGAAATTATGTTCCAATTACCTGTTATTCTCCTTAAAAATCTGAATCCACAATCCCAGTCTCTCCTTGTTTTTTGAGCTTCCCCCATTTTTCATCTCTTTCCACTTTGAATTATAGGTTTCTGCTTCTACTATGTATAGGAGCCTTAACTGTGTAGCTCTGAAATACCCCTTCAAATGGGGTAATCCAAACTGCCTTGATCTATTGGATGAATTAGCTTATCCAGCTTGACTCTTGCCATCTTGTATTATAAATATATTATATATATTGCTTGAGGGATTCTACCTTATCCAGAATATATGTACAACACTCATTTCCTATGAGTGCACATGTACCCACCTGTGATGCTAGTAAGAAATCTAAAGCCATACGATTTTGGAGAACCATAGTTCTCATTTTGGATCTATTTTCATGGATTGAAAAAAAAAAATAACCGCAAACAGCTAATAATTGAAAGCTAAACAGAGAAAGTTTAATGTACAGAAAAAGCTGAACAGTGAAAAATAATTCACCGAATGGCCACAGTTGGCCAACATCACAAATGTAAATAACCAAGGTGGGGGGGGTCTACCCCCACACCCCCAACTATATATACCAACACCAAAATCGCACTACAATGGAAAATAGGCCAAATTTACAAAAAGGTTTATTTCGCTTACTTTATGCATTGTGTTACTTCATGGTTGTTAGCCAACTGTGGCCATTCAATGGATTATTTTTTGTTGTTAAACATGTCTGGTACATTAAACTTTCTCTGTTTAATGTTTGATTATTAGCTGTTCGCTGTAATTTTTTGGGATACGTGAAGACAGACTTGTCATTTCAACTGATATGTCTTCAATGGCTCCATATCTAGCACTAGCTAGTACCTCCAATAGCTTAGACAATTTTCTTAACTCCCAGATGGACTTAATTACACCATATGCTGGTAATATTCCAGCACTGGCTATGACATCACCTCCCAAATCCATGCATTTTAAACCTTTTAATGCTGCTGAATTAATGTCATGATTGTAGTTCCAGGATTGATCTAACTGTCCTATGGCATTTGAAACATCTCTTCCTTTTTACATTTCTAACTGTTCCCTCTGGTAACGCCTGTGTTATTCTCATTAAAGGTACTACATAACCAAAATAACATGATCCTGTCCAATCAGCGGGAAACCACTTATATGCATTATTTCCACATATGTAACACTCCCCTTCATACAGTACTCCCACTGGATTACTTTTATTTTTTTACATTAACCCTACTTGCAAATGAATGCACGCTGAATTCTTCATTTTCATTGGTTATTTGAATAGGCACTCTAAACTTGACTCTCTGCCAGAACTGACTAGTATCATTTTCTAGATTACATTTATGCCAATCTGTCCAGTACATATACAAAGCCATTATGTTACTTGCTAAGCCAAAATTGTCTGTCTGTATTGCATTACTCATATTTGTCTTGCATACCTGCCTACCTGTTTATTTAAAATTAAAACATTCCTTTAGCGTAGTATAATTATAGTTACTACTTCCCACCAGTATTGAACCCATCTGGCTTAGATATATACTCTCCTTATCAGACCAACGCACATTTAACCTTGGGAGATCCATTGCATTGACCTGTAAACATGAGCGACTCCGATTTAATACCTGCATAGTTTCTTCCAATGTCATTGGTACAGATTTAAAAGCTACTCTTTCTTGTGCTGTTAGAATTGGCATACAAACTTAACATTTTGCTGCATTATTAATCTCTGCATATGCCATCTGAATTACTGTGAACTTGTTAAAATCGGGTACCTAATTTTGCAGTCTTTTTAGTCTACTAACTTTTAAATCTTGTTTGATTACCACTTGTAAAACAGCTCCTGTGTACAAAATGTTAAAATTAATAAAACATTCTTCTTCCATATCTTTTTCTTGCTGGCTTTATTATACACCAACTCTTTTTTCTGCTTCTTCCTTTTCTTTGAATGGCATTCCAAACCAGTAGATCTACATCTGAAATACAAAAGACAATCTTATCTCTCTCTTTGTCCTTCCTTTCAATTATTAATTTACCCTGATCTCTGTGCACTAGATTGCTTTGTTTACCATTCTTTATGTGTTTTACTTTGTATACCAATGTAGCTATTTGCTGTATATCTTCCTATGGCCCTTGCCAATTACTGTCCCATAGCCCTGACCTGTTGAAATTTTTTACTAAAACCTTTTTCCCTACCACCAGGTTTTCTTCTTTTGGTTGCATGGGTACTTCAGACCATAGGTAAAAAGCTTGTTCTCTTGCTATTCCATCACACACCTTTTGTATGTCCTTTAACCATTTTGATGCTTTACTGCTTTCAACAAAGGTCTGTCTGTCCTTACTTCAGGATCAAACGGAAAACTTGGGACGCATTTGTCTCCCTGTTATGACCTCAAATGGTGAAATTCCCATCTTACTATTTGGAATACCCCTAATGGTCATCAAAATAACTGGTAAAAGAGAAACCCAGTTATTTTCCTTTTCCCTTCTCATTTTCTTCAGTCTCTCCCTAATTATGTGATTCATTCTTTCCACCATCCCATTGGATTGTGGATGATAGGGAAAATGAAACCTTTGCTGAATGCATAGAAGATCACAAAGCTCCTTTTTATGTTTTACTACAAACTGTGGACCAGTCTGACTCTATAACTCTTGGCCAACCCCAATGTACAACAAGGTTTTTTCAAAGTGCTTCTGCTGTAACTTTATATGTTGTAATCTTAGTTGGAATAGCTTCCACCAATTTAAAAAAAAAATGTCAACTACAACCAGTAGATATCTATACCCTCCTTTGGCTGGTGGTAATGGTCCTGCATAATCAATTTGAATGGCATACCATGGGCTGTCTGCTGCTGGAACTCTATGCATCTGCAGTTTTCTTGTTGTGGGATTTGCTTGTAAACAAATCAGATGTTCATCCTGTACTACCTGACACAACTTTTTTAGCTTTGGATGTCAGTATTTTTCCTTTACCATCTTCCATAGCTTTTCTTTTCCCATGTGCCCCAATAACTGGTGATTAAACCTTACAAGCTGTTTCACCAGACCATAAGAGACATAAGCTAACTCTGCTCCCTTTAAGGTCGGGTACACATAATATTGCTTCATTCCTCTACCATTACTTATTAGCTTACACTGTTTCAATTCTTCCTCAATTCCTTTTTTCCTTTTGTACCTCACTTAAATATATCTGTAGTGCATTGTATTCTGCTACCCTTTTATTTATTGCTACCTCTGAGAACTGTAGTTCACCTTCTGTCTTCTCTGGCTATAGTGGGTAACCCATTTCTACTGCTTGTTTGGCTTT
The DNA here is from genome assembly GCF_019279795.1 of Protopterus annectens. NCBI lineage: Eukaryota > Metazoa > Chordata > Ceratodontiformes > Protopteridae > Protopterus > Protopterus annectens. The sequence goes on from NC_056733.1 coordinate 623,580,295, forward strand.
TGGATCCACATTGTTTTGTTTTTGATGCATTTTTATTTTAAAAATGCTGGACTGCCACTGTAGATTATGTTTTTGTATGCTGTCCCACATATCTTTTGAACCTTGAATGTGCTTTAAAGGTTTTCCTGCACTATCAAACAAATCCTCTTCTAGCCCATGTGAAACCTTAACAAGTTGAGTACATATGCACTGTCACTATAAATATCAACTGGATTGTAGTGCTGCAGTACATAGTTTACTGATTCTAACTTAGCTCTTTGAGCTGACATGTGGCCTACTAATTTAATGAACACTTCTCCATGCCCCTTCTTTGGGTCTGCGGTTGCAAAACCTGCATATTTTCCATTTTTTTTCAGAATTTTGCACCATCTACATAGACAGTTGATATTCTGGAACTGAACTCAAGCTTTAGAGACCTTTCTGGTTTTCCAGTACTTTCCAAGCAATTATGTTAATTTCCTACATAATTTGTTTCAATGTGAATCTTTTTTCATATTGTGTGTGGTTAGCCATTTTAAGAATATTATTTGACTCACCCCTTCTATTTTTTCCATTTCTGTCATATACAACAGAGTTTTAACAGACTGATGCAGACTTTGAATTATTACATTTGAAAACATTGTCAAATATTCAATTTGCTTAATCCTCCAGTAAATTGCCAGTAGTTGCTGTATGCAGGGCTGATATCCCCTTTCCACTGGTGTCTTTCCTACTACAAAGTGTAACTGGTCTTAACTTTTGCTCCCTTCCTGGAGACTTACCTAATGGCCACATCTGTAGTAAAGCAACAGATATGGTTTCAGGACCTGCTGCTGCTGCTTGCAAGAAAAAGTAACCTTGATATTTGGGGCTATCAACTCCATAGCCTGCTCTAACTTTTGCTTCAACATTTTAAAAGCCTCTTCTTCTTCTAAGGACCCCTATTGCAATGTTATGTAAGATTTTTGTTCTGCTAACATCCTGTACAGTGGTGCTGCCACTGCTCCATAATCCTCAACAAATTCTCTGTTGTAATTCACGACTCCCATAAATTTGTGTAAATCTGCCACTGTCAAAGGCACTGGTAAGCCTAATATTCCTTTTACCATCTCTTTACAGGATGTCCTACTTGTAGGTATTCTTATATAGTTCACAAAAAAATTACTTCCTGCCTCATCAACTGTATTTTTAACTTGCTTGCTTAGAACCTTGCTTCTTGTAATGCCCATAGCACCTTCTTTAAATGCCTGTAATGCTCAACTGTTTCCGACTGCATCAAAATGTAGTCAGTGTAACGAATTACATTATCTGGCAGATTTATTTTTGCAACACCTGTCCCAGATTTGAAGAAAAATCACTGGGCTATTTTTAAACCCTTGAGGTAATCACGTCATCACATACTGTTGATTTTAAAAAGTGAATGCAACCTTTTGCCACTCCTTTCACTGCAACAGAACAGTGAATAATCCATTTGTTAAATCAACAACTGAAAAACACTTACTAGTGGGTTTAATTCTTGCTGACAATTCTGGAACCCAGGTATCAAATGAACCCTTGGGATTGTGCAATCATTTCCCTTCCTAAGATCCAGGACCAGTCTGTAGCTACCATCCTTCTTTGGCACTGGCCATATAGTAGAATTTGTTGGATTACGTCCCTTTTTTATAATGCCTACCTGGTCCCATTTTCAAATGTACTTCCTCATCTCATTTTGAGAATTTATTGAAATTGAGTACTGTTTTTGGAAAGGTGGAATAAAATCATTTGTACTACACTCCACTGTGGCCTCTTTTACCTTACCACAATCTGTTTGAATTTTGCCCATCTGACATCCATTCTAAATTCTTATCTTTTTGTCTATTTCATCCACTTCAATTACCATACATTGTGCATATTCAATCTCCTTCAGTCACTGAACCTCCTCCATAGAATACATTGTGCATATTCAATCTCCGTCAGTCACTGAACCTCCTCCATAGAATCCTGTTTAAGAAATCTATCACTATTCCCAGCTTTTGATAAAATACCCATCCCTAAAATAGTCGTATTTCAGCTAGAATGCAACAAAAAGAGTGCCCTGAGTGGTTTTCTATCTTCTTCAAACCTAGTGTACTGGATACACCCCCTTGTCTATTTGCTTAGTTTTCCATTTTTTATAATGTTGGCAATCCTGTTTTACATGTCCTATCTTCTTGCAGAAGAAAACAGGTTACATCATTATTTTCCCTGTCTGGACCATCCCTTCCTACCGGAGGAGGGGCCGATGCTGCTCTTTCTCCCTTTTTGGGCATCACTCCACCTTCTTAACCCCACTACATATATCTCACTCCCCTCTTTCTCATCTTCCTCAATACAAAAAATGTTTTGCACTGTACACTGCTTACCAACCATTTTCTGTCTCTTCATCAATCTAGTCACCACTTTCTCCAGTGTTTTGGAACTTTCCTTGTGAATACACTCAATGTCGCCTGGTACTCCCTTAACCTGTTCTAGAAAACTGTGAATTAGTTACTTCTGGACTACTTTGTCTTCCACCTCCTGATCTGATTTGTCATGTACTATCTGATAAGCCATTTTAAAATGTTCTGCTTGCTCCATCAATGTTTCTGATATATTAAAATTGTCCAATAACTTTGTTGTTGGTTGTCCCTGCATATACGGCAGTACAATTGATCTCATTCTCTGAACGGGTGTAGATATAGCTAACCATTTTGTCTGTATATATTTAGCAAAACACTTATGGATGAAAAAAAATGGAAACATTTTTTCCAAAGGCTGTGATCACTCTGTACCACCCGTAAGTGTAAACCATTCTTCAAAGGCCACCATGTTGTAGAAAATTCCCTTTTTATCATTTTACAGTGGGATTATCTCTAGTAACCTTGACTGTTGGTTAAATTTATGTCTTATTTAATGTGTGGTGTACTTCTAAGTTGTACCTGTATTTCCTGTATTTATTGCAGTAACTTTGCATTTTCTCTGTTGCAATTCTCTTTAGCCATAAATGCCTGTACTCTAAACCTTCTCTCTGTCCTAATGTCATCCTTTGCCATTTTTAATTGTGCTTTTATAGAAGTGATTTCATCCTCACCTTCCTGTATTCTTTCCTGCAAAGATTTTAATGCAGTTTGTAAAGTAGTTAGAAGAAAATGTGTAGCCTCAGTGTACTGCCTAAGCTCTGCAATTTTTCCTTAAAGCTTTGTCTCAGCTTATTTAACTTTGCTAGTTCTTCTGTTTTCCCTTCAGCTTTAGCGGTCTCTGATAATTCCAAACAATACTGTTAAAATAAAGAAGTTACAACTGGAGCCTGAAAATATTTGTGTTATATTCCTTAATCTCTCTCAGTGGTTTAGTCACGAGCATCACTAAAACTGCAGCATCTGGTTGTGTTTTTGGTAACTGCATGTACCATGACATTTCTGGCCAATAATCTTAAGTATATCAACACATTTCTAACAGTATAATGTAGTAGTACTACTACACTTTAAACATGTAGGTAGTGATTTTGATTTTTGTACATACTGATTAAAACCTACCACAATCTTAGCAAGACATGCAAAATCAACTTTACTACATAAAAAAACTGCATCTTACTTGATTTTTATCATAACATTTCATTAAAAAATCCCATACATCTTTAAAACAACATGTATACTGAGTACATGTGGGCCATTTTATGCTTAAGTCTCTAATGGCATCCATGGTGTGACAGAAAAAGGCTTACCACAAGCTGTTAACATTCACCACGTGATCAAGCTGGGAACTGGAAAATCCCACCAAAAGTCTTTGCCCATCAGATAATTCAGTGATTGCTGAAGAGTAGTTGCTTCAATGTCTCATTCACCCTTCTTGTCTGGAACAACAAACTGGCACTACTTTGATGAACAATATCTTGAATTGGATCAGGATGTCAACATTTAAAATGAATAAGTATTTCAAAGATTTACTGTCGACTTTGAAACTTTGAGTGTGCATATTTTGAAACTGGTCTGGGTCGCCACTGTTGAAGCAGCAAGCACAGTCACAAAACAGACTTACGCTGCCTAGGTGTGAGTCGATATATTTATTGCAGTTGAGCTACAATAAGCATTAACTGACTGACTTTAAATACTCACTGTTGGGACTTATATTTTACAACATAAATGCTTTAGGGTCTCTTATTGTAAAGCTATTGTTGGGCTGATGTCCTTGCCCAAATGCCCGACTGGCAACCCACTTTCTGTCTCCTGCTTCTGCCAATGAAGGTTCCCCAGAAAATCTCTTCTCTTCTTCAGTCAGTCTCTTCACTTACAGAGCAGTGTAGAAAATTAAGCCTATATTGTCAGCATTCTGGAACTCACGCAGCAGCACTATGCTGCCCATGAAGAAAAGTGTAGAGATGTGTAGAACTGTTTGGAAAGGTAAGCCTATGGATGCTAAAAATCTATACCACTGTGCCCAACATGCATAATACTAACACTTTACATTATATATATATATATATATATATATAATACATATATATTACAGTGTTTATATTAACACTTTACACACATCAATTTGCTTACATAAAGCAGTTTACTTTAAAAAGAACTCACCCACTTTAATTTTTACCTCTGATCCATCATATATCCTCCTAATCAACCTTAACATTTTATCAAGGAAGGCAAATGCTTGCATTGTCCTGCTCCTAAACTCCCAGCTTATGTTTTCTCTGCATCAAGACCCACCAACAGTGGTATTTTCTTAAATTCTATTTCCCTCTGGGTCATCAATGTTCTGTTAAAGTTGTCAAATGTTTGCCACCCCTCAACGAACCACAGTGATCCACCTCTATTAATTTTGGCATCACCTTTGCCATTCTTTTAGCTATTATAGACATAAACACTGTAATTGTGGTTTAAGATTGAAATGAGCCTGTATGAAGCTGGATCTGATGACTCTTCACCCTCTTTAGGTATTACAGCCACCACCACATTCTTACAGGATGTTGGTGCTTCTCCTCCTCTTAAAATACTGTTAAAAAAAGTCCAGCTCTTTATCAGTTTTTCCCTCCTAGCTTCCAAACTTCCACAGGAATACCATCTATTCCTGGTGACTTTTGTGTGGATTGGTTTATACATCACCATTTTTATCTCATTGCTTCCTATCCTAAGTGTTAGTAATTGACCCTCATCGACCTCTAAAGTTGGTATATTTAATACTTCCATAAACATTTCCCTTTGTACATTTTCTTGATTTCCTCATTTATCTGCATTATACAGCCTTTCATAATATTCCTAGTACCTCTACAGGATCTGTTATAGCTCTGTATGCTTGGTGACAACCCTTTCTACTTTCTGTTGCCTGAGGCATTATGGTAAAAGTTTATAACTTCTCTAATAACTCCTGAATAATATCCACTACTCTTTCCTTAAATTTCTCTCTTTTTAACAGATTATTGGATAAGCGCCAGTGTCTCATTTTTATTTCAGTTATTATTGATGTGTGATATGAAATAATTATTGGATGGATATCAAAACTTTCAATTAAATGCACATTTCAGTGAAATTTAAATTCTGTCTAGCCTAGCCCAATTTTTGCATCTTGGGGAATAATATGTAAATTCACTCCAAACTTCTACTACTGAATTCACTTCTTCCATGCCAAATATTTTCATAAATTTCTTCAAACTCTACCTCCTTTGTCATATTTTCCCTTTTGGGTCCCCAGATACATCTTCAATACTGCAAATCAAATTCCAGCCGCCAACTATAAGTAATATTCCTGCTGAAAGATGATTATTTCTCCCAGAATTTTCTTAAGCTCCATTACAGCAGTTCTAGGTGGATTATAAATACATGCCAGTGTAATCCTCCTCCCTTGCCAGTAGCCCCTTAGTACTACAAATTTACCATTACCATATTTTTTTATCCTCTTTTATCATTGTTGGAGCTTCATCACAAACACCATTGAAATAACTGTAGTTGCAAACATTATACATCCCTTATAGTCTATCCAGTCATTGTCAGTTAAGCATTATGTGGCTCATTCAAATCCTGCCTCTTAAACCTCAGTCCTTCTCTGCATATATATTGGTCCCACAATTCCTATTTTTTCCTATGCAGTTTGCTCCATCCCTTTGCTAAAGATCCCAATTCTAGTTGTTTTATTTCTGTGACTATATCCGCTACTTCTAGTCAAGTTGGTCTAGACTTTGATTTCGATTTTCTAATAATTGCTTTTTTGGCCACCACCAAAATTACACTCAGCAAGGCTTTACTATGTCTAGGCAAGTCGATTCTGTATCATAGCTCAAAAAAATAATCTCTCCAGTCAATCCAATCTGCTCACCCAGCATCTCCGACAGAGTGGTCTGCAGGGAATCTCTAAAATCTGCCAGCTCATTACACTCCCAAAAAATGTTTCTTGCCACCTCTTTGTTTTCCGTCACACTTCCAACATTTGCTACCCACCTGAGGAAAAATTCTTTGGACTCTAATTGGGGTATAAAATACCTATGTAAACACTTCCAGGCAAAGATCCTAAATCTTCTAGACTTTGTTGCATATTTGGGAGATATACATATATCCCCCCATTGTTTCTTTGTGAATTGCTTATCCACTCTCTTCCCAATCCTTTTTAAGCTCATCTGATTGATTCTTATAATTATCGTGCAATATTTTATATGCTCTACTAATTATTCCTTTTTGTTAACTGCAGACTCTGTTCTAGATTCTATTAAAAACTCTACTAGTGCTGGTCTTTCATTTAAGATCCCCTATTTCTTTCTCTTTGCCTATACTCTGATATAAATCCTTGATAGGGAAGGCAATCTCTAACCTGCAGTTCAAATACATTCTTGGCCTCTTGCCATTCTATTACCTTTCCCATTTGTCAGTTTTCTCCAATAAATTCCAGCCCCTTGTTGCCTATTATATATATCCCCAACCACAGTCATCCCAATCGGCAGAAGCTTTCTCCATTCTTGTGCTGGTTTAGTTATTAAAATGCTCCTTGTTATACTCCATATGATTTTTGTTATCCTTAAGAGTCTGCATCCAAAATCCCAATCTCTCCTTATTTCCTGAGCTTCCCCTGTATCATCATTCCTTTCCACTTTGAATTATAGTTTTCTGCTTGTGCTATTTAATAAGAACCTTAACTGTGTTTCTCTAAAATACCCCCTCAAACTGGGTAATCCTAGTCTGCCTTGTTCTAGTGGAAGAAACAGCTTTTCCTACTTCACCCTTGTTGTCTTCCCTACCCAGATACAATCCTTCAACTCTTTTTTGATTGCTATCTACAGCTTCTACTCTGGATGAGAAAAATATGCCTGACCTGTGTATAAGACTAAAGGGACTAACAACATCTTAATTGTTTGTATCTTAACCATATTCATATGACAAAGCTTCCAGTTTCTCAATTTTTGTATCATTTTCTGTTTAGTCTCTTCTCACAGATATTTAGCTGTCACAACAGAGTCTTTTCTAATCCATACTCCTAAATACTTCATTTTATGTCCCCATAAATATGGATATTGTTGGACCAATTTGTGTGTGGGTACATAATTTACCGCTATTGCCTTTGTTTTAGCTTTTTTAATTTTGTATCCAAAGATGATCTGAAACTGTCTTAAAATGTTCCACAACACTGTAATGTCCCTTTCTGGTTTTGTCATGTATAAAATAAGGTCATCTGCAAATAGAGACAGCTTTTCCTGATTACCATAACAATTATATCCTTGAATTTCTGAGTCCCTTATTTTCTTTGTCAGTGGTTCTAAATATAATGCAAACAACAAAGGAGAAAGCGGACAACCCTACCCTGTTCCTCTACTCAAGCAGAAGTTATCAGAGAGGACCCCACACACTTTAATTTTCACCTCCGATCTCTCATATATACTCCTAGCCAACCTGTATCAGGGAAAGCAAATTCTTCCATTGCCCTGCTTATGAAGTCCCAGTCTACTGTGTCAAATGCTTTCTCTGCATCAAAACCCACCAATAACAGTGATGTTTTCTTACATTCTGCTTTCCTCTGGATCACCAGTATTCTGTTAATATTGTCAAATGTTTGCCTCCTCTCCAGAAAACCACACTGATCCATGTCCATCAATTTTGGAATCACTTTTGCCATTCTTTTAGCCATTATAGCCATAAACGCTTTATAATCATATTTTAGTATTGAAATGAGGCTGTATGAAGCTGGATCTGATGGATTTTTACCCTCTTTAGTTATTACCATTACCACCACCTTCTTCCAGGCTGGTAGTACTTCTCTTCTTAAAATACTGTTAAAGAAAACTTTCCAGATCTTTATCAACTTTTTCCCTCCTAGCTTCAAAACTTCCACAGGAATACTGTCCATTCCTGGAGACTTTCTGGTAGATTGGTTATACATAGCCTTGAAAATTTTTATCAAATTCATATGCTCAGCTTTTTTCCAAATGTGTCTGCTGTAGCATCACTATTTGCATTCTACATTTTTTAAATATAGTTCACTACTCTTTCTTTTTTGAATACATCTGTGAGACCATTTACATTTGCCACTAGTTAATTCTTGATTTCAAATATTTTAAATAGCTAAACAAAATCATAAATACAAATGTTGAGCATTTTTTAAATTAAAAGCTATGTTAAGAAAAAGTAACTTTTTCTTCACATAATTTGATAAAGTGGAAGGTTTCCCCAACAGGGTAATTATCTGCCCAGCCTTGGTGAAATGCTATCCAACTGCTGATCACTTGTAGTCCACAAGGAAAGCGCAGTTCAACAGTGGGAAAGTTTTGAAGATTTGGTACCATGACCACTAATTTTATACCAGTCTTTTCATGCTGCAAAGCTGTTAAGAGTGCAACAGTGATCTAATGATGAACATCAATGCAGTCTCGAATACTCAGAAGTACTATACAGCCTGTGTCAGCCTTATACCACAGAAATCAGCTCTAGTTGTATTTCCTTCAGATCCAGATGATAATGGTGCTGTGTACCATATTGTACTGGAGTAAATTAAATTAGCATATCTATCCCTTCAAGTTCCAAATGTTGATGCACCATTCTCTGATGCCCTTTTTGACTCTAATGTTTAGAAGGACTTGCTGGATATGGTGCACACATTTTTGTTTAAGACCTACACTGAAGATTCCTGTACTTTTTTCTCCTAAACTTAACTTCCAGTGGAAAGTGCTTCCCTCTCACCTGTTCTCTTCCTCCAAGAGAGTCTTCATCATGGTTTTGGTGGCAGTTCTGTTGGCCGTAGAGGAGAAAAGCCTCTGACTGGCCGATGGTGGCCCCTTTGATTGACCCTTTGTCATGGGCAATTGACGTGGCTTAGTCTTTGGAGTGTCTTACCTGTCAGGAGGATTTACTTGTGCCCTTTCTTACACACTGTTTTCTTTATCATATTGGAAATTGATTCTTGCCCTTTCTTCCCACAAAGAGTTCCCAACAGATGATAGCTGTGGCTTCTGTAGAAGGCAGAAATGCAAGCACCTGTCCACACACTACTGTGGCTGTTGACCTTATAGCAGCTATAATTGTTACAATTCCCCTGACTTCATTTCTAGTTTAGTGGAGAATGTATTCTTGATGACTGCAGAGACAGCATTCCCTCAATGACCTACTTAAGACCCTTGCTTCTGTTCCCTGGAATAGGTGATTTTCTAACACAGGGAAAGGTTCCACATTTCCAAGCTAGTTCTGTCAGAGCTGAATATGACAGCTACCTTATTTGCAGGGTAGGGGCTCAGCTCTGTCAGTTCTTGGAAAGCAGATGTGATGCAGCAACAAGAAGCTGCTTCTTATCAAACCTTTAATTCACCCTCTATGAAAAGTTATCCCCTCCTCCTTGCAGGCTGCATTTCAGGTTGGTCTTTGTACAGATCTTCTGGGTATGGAGCATCTCAGGGGTAAATCTGCTTGCCACAAGGAGTAACACCACTCTGGTAAAGTTCTGAAAACATCATTTTGTTATTACTGCTTTCCAGGTTGTGTGACTAGAGAGGACGGGGAGCAATCAGTGTTACAAAGTACCAGTTGTTCTCCATTCATTGTTGTCACGCAGCCACGAGTTAACATATATAGGCAGTAGGGTGGGAAGATATGTATCCTTCCATGTCAGAAGTGTAGCTAGCTATTCTAGCTCTTGATTCAATCCTTTGAATAGGTGCCCCCAAAAAGTTCTTTACTTTTAAACTGCAACAGCTGCTTGCTACCTTTGAATGCTAAAGTGTAACATTTGTTCTGAGGCAGGACTTACTGGAGAGAGAAAAACAATCATTTTTCTTTTAAACTGTAGCTCACTGTTTGCTACATTTGTAGTAAGCAGCTGCTAAAGTTTATATTACACACAAAGCGTTGGTGTTTCAGTTCTGACTGCAAACGCAATATTGGCATTCATATGTGAATGTCGGTATTGCACTGGAGAAAGATCAAGATTTGCCAGTTGAGACTCTTAACACTCTGCACATGGGGCAGCTGCTCCCTTTACCCCACCCTAGCTATGCTACTGTTTCATGTAGGAAATATAGGGGGTGCTTACCAACTTTCAGAAAATGTGTGTAGTTTTACTTTAAAAGCTTAATGTGCAAAAATGCCAATGTGCTGTTTTGTGTGTGTTGTAGGGTTGCAAAAGGTTTAACTCCATGGTGTGGATTTCTCAGTGAGAAGCACTTCATTTAGAGTAAGTAGATCCTACTTCAAAAGTACTACAGGCCATCAGGAAACCATCCCTAACTGTATGTATATACTAAAGTGGAATCATGTATTTGTCTGGGCTCAGAATTATCACTGTCCTCTAGTGTCTGTGAACTGTGTCTTTTTGATATACTTTAGACACTTGTTTGTGAAAAACTTGTTATTCTATAATGGGGGTGCATGATGACTTCCCTGAGGACAGAACTCAGCCTCAGCATTGTTTAGGCTAGCAGGTCTTGAAGGAGATACATAATCTCTGTCCCCTAATGAACAATTCTTCTCTTCTTTGGAACTTAAACTTCATGACGTATAGACTGACAAATACCATTTTAGTTGGCTTGCTTGGCAGATTTTATGTTTGTCTCTTAGAAGATACTGGTTGATATCAATGAACTCTTGCTGCAGACGTTGACAGACTACTTGTGTAGGAGACTTCAGTTCCTTCTGGTCACAAAAAAAAAGTTTGGAAGCACAGTTATGGCCTAGGCTGCTGTATTCATTTTCAGGTGGTCTTTTCTTTTATTTTTGGTTGGTTTTTGCACTTTAGTTAGAATAAACTATATTCTCAACTTTTTATCTCACAACTTCTGAGATATATGCAGTTTTCTCTCCAAAGCTGTCAACATAAAATCATAGAGACCCTAACTGAAACAGATTTTATACGATGAAGTTCAATTACAGGTAGACCTCTGTCTTTTACACAGATTTCATGAGAATAACAGACCCTTACCTGGTGCATGATTATCTCCCACATGAAGAACTTTAGCAGGAAACTCAACTGTGAATGAAATAATAACCTTTGCCATTTTCATTTTATTCTGATGTCTACACATCAGACACTTCTGAAAATTTTCCAGAAGCATGAGATTGGAATTTAACTTTTACTTGGTTTTATGATTGTATTAATTATCTGTTAAACTGCTGTACATGACTGAGATTGGTTTTAGGTAGTTTTATGATTAGGTAGTAAAGTTCCTCCACAGAAAGTGGTTTTAGGTAGTTTTATGATTAGGTAGTAAAGTTCCTCCACAGAAAGTCATCAACAAATACAACTGAGGGAAGCGTATTACACTTTAAAGCTTACCACGTATAATGTTTGTTCATCTAGGAGAAAATCTTAAAAAAATAAACATTTAAAGAAGAAAAAGCTGCTTAGAAGAACTAAGACTCTCACAGTCTTGTTGAATTAGACTTCACATCACCTTAGTAACAGAGTTCATATATTTGGCTTCTAGTAGACCAATACCCAGTGTTTGCATAAGGAAGAACATACGAAGAGGCAAGTTTCAGAAAATACAGAATCTTGAGTAAGGCTCCATGGTGAAGTAAAACAGCACAGTGCAAGAGGGTATAGTGATTACATCAGCATTATTGAAATCTGAAAGCACAGGACCCTATAAAGAACAAGTTTGCCCACCTCTGACCAAGAAACTCAATTTAATTCCACTCACAACCTGTGCAGTCCCGAGAAGGCTGAAAGTAGACAGCTCCCAGACTTAGTTGTTAAACAGGTCTTTGAAGCACCTGGTGTGTTTTAGGTGTCTGCAGTATCTCTCACCACTACAGGTGAGGCATCCACTAATACACTTTGTGGAACCAGTATTTCCTACATTCTAGGCCAATGTTTCCTCAGGATGATGCCACTCCTAGTGTGATACTTTTCCCTCAGCTGCTACTCCTAGTCCCTTTCTTGCCCTAACCCCAAATGTCTGTTTTATGATGTCTGCTAAGAAAATATCCACACGGATGCCTACACCTTTCAATACAAGAGCTTTGTAGAAGAGTACATGGCAGCTTGGCAGAGAATTCTCACCCGATGCAGTAGAACCCAACTCTCCACTCTAGGTGCAGCCACTCATCATAGCAGAGACCACTCCAAACAATTATCCTTAGACTCTCATCTAGGAGAGGAAGAATCCTCTTACTCATATCATTTGCAGTTCCTTTCTTCACTAGGTACTCCTAAGTTCCTTTACAACAGCCACCAGAAATTTGAAAAGCCACAGTTATTTAAGCTAGTATGAATAAACATTATTCTCTGTTCAGATGTAGTTTTATCCATAAAATAAACAAATGTGTTTCTGTTTGCTTGCAGTATCCATCAAAGCTCTGTTATGCCTAGCCAAATTTAAAAACACTCTGATTTACTCAAAGATTGCAGTAAGTCTAGTTGTTTGCTAGCAGAGAAATTCATGAAGACTAAACATCAAAAATTAACTCTCGGGCTCTGAAGATGGTGCTCCTTCACACAGTTAACAGAAAGCGCAGTTACATCAGGAAATTACCGTAATTGCAGACATTCAAGAAGATCATTGTTGCAGTACTGAGTCTTGGGAATTCCTGCCTGCAGAAGCCAGCAGTTGGCCTGCATATCAGAGAATATTGCCACCCCCTAACTGAGGGACAGCTTCCTTCCCCAACATCAGGATACTAGGGGTATAAACGAATCAACTGGCACTATCTTCAAGTCATTCTTGCCCAGGGATTCAATGTCTAACTGACTTGTAGACTCACATGACCAGCCCTATGCTAAAGAAATGACTAGGGGCAACAGGGGATTGAGAGGACATCTACCTCAAGCTCGGGTAGGTATCAGAAGAGAAAAAAAAAAAGAGGGGATGGTGGGAGGGAAATTGTACTGCAACAGTCATCTACTTAAACATTTAGAATTGTGATGTTTCTGACAACTATACTATGTTCTTCAGTCACTGTTATAATGCTAACTCTTGGGAAGACACCCAAAGGTATATAAGAGTGGCAGGATAAGGCTTTGCAGGAAAGCAGAGGCAAACCCAACCCTGACTCTGGAGGTTACATCATGGTTGTAATGCTTGGCAAAAGTGGGCACTGTGGACCAAGTAGCTGCTTCTAAGACAGATTATGCTAAGGTTACTTTAATAATGGCTGTGGTGGCTGATTCTGCCCTGGTAGAATGAGCTCTGACAGATATGAGTGTTTGTCATAATAAGTAGCAAAAGGTATAACAGGTGTTAATCCATTTTGATATGGTATGCTTATTCACAGGCTTCCCTTTCTTGCCCTAGGAAACTAGGAGATGATCCACTCTGTAAGGAAAATTAATTCTGTACAAGTAGAACCTCAGCTGTTATTGAATGTTTAAAGAATTGATGATCTTTGCCTTCTTGATTTGGGAGTTTGGAACAAAGACTGGAAGGTGAATGGCCTGGTTGAGGAAGAGCTCTGCTACAACCTTGAACATGAATGTAGGATTGTTCCCGAGTATGGTCTTTATGAAAAATCAGGAGACATGTCTTGCACATGAATGCATGTAGTTCAAAGATGTGTCTACAGGTAAATTTGTATTTCCAGGCCAAGGACAATTACTAGGCATTTTAGCTATGCCTGCAACCTCAAAAGCAATACACAATTGTGTGCAGAGCTGATCGATAATGGAACATATACTGAGCTAGAAGATATAGCAAACCTACCAGTAGACAAAATTTATCTCTAACTTTACCCTTCTCTCCCTCAACCTCCCCTCATGAAATACCATCAAATATAATATCCCTACTATCACTAGGGAACAGGTCCTCAATACATATCTCTAAGGCCAAGAACATTGCATCAATGGGCCCAGACAGTATCCCAAGATGCTTTCTAAATAGCATGAAACATGACCTATCAGGACCTCTGGAATACTTATTTAACCATAGCCTCCAAATAGGCTTCATGCCTAATGAATGGAGAACAGTAACCATCATCTCTCTCTACAGACCCATAAGTCTTGCTTGTCTCATATGCAAAGCCATGGAGAAAACGATCATGTTGATGATCAATAATGACACAGAAAATCTCAGACAGTGGACTCAACTCAATTTGGTTTTGTCAACATTAGGTCATGCTTACACAACCTGGTGGACTTTTTTGAGATCACTAAAGCAATGGATGAGGCAAAATGGTCCATACTGCCTACCTTGACCTGGAAAAGGCAGGTGACACAGTATCCCATTTGGGCACTGTTGACAAACTCAAGAACTCGGGAATAAACCCTTATGTCATCCAGTGGATATCCAGCTGGGTCACAGACATGAGCCAGAAAGTTAGACTCAGGGAGTCCACCTCTACAAAGAGGCCAGTCACAAGCAAAGTCCCTCAGAGATCGGTCCTGGGACCACTCCTTTTTGGCATTTACTTCTGTGAAGTCAAGAACAATGTCAAGGGCCTCTGGGTGACTAAATTTGCAGACGATTGCAAATTAGGAGCAGTCATGGAATCCCCCAAAGATACTAATGTTCTCCAGGAGGGACTAACACAGACAATTTGTTTCAGAGCCATGGACTAAAACTAAATGCCAATAAATACATAATAGTATCCTTTAGGAAGTTACCACCCCTGTAACTAACATACTGGCAACACACCCCTAAAGGGTGATCCAGTAGTCGGTGACTTTGGGACATACACATACAGTAATCTAGCCTTTCACCATCATGTGTTGACAGTAGTGAGGAAATCATTCAATGTTGTGTCCATAGAGGTCATTGTTCCACTGTATTTAGTATTCATCAGTCCTCTCATTGAGTATAATGCTCCCTTTGGTATGTACCTAACCAGGAACATCCAATAAATGGAACATCCACACCTCACTGAAGGAATACATAGTGTAAGTAACATGTCATGTGCAGACTGGCTCAAAGTCCTGTCCCTGTATTCTGTCTCCTAAAGGCTGTTGAGGGGAGAGCTACACCTGGCATACAAAACATTGTCAGACACCACTCTGATGGACCTCCTGCATATCCACAAAACAAGTACCACCAGAATTACCTATTCTAACGGCTTAAACCTTGCCTATGATTTAAATAAGACCCGCTTGAGAGGCAGGTATGCATCCCAGAGACCTCCCCTTCTCTATAACATGACTGTGGTGTTGTCTGTCAGGATTTTAAAGGCCCCAGTTTTAGGTTGTCCTTATAGGGTCTCCTGAGTAGAATGACTGCCTTCATTTCTTTTATGTTTATGTGTTGTTTTGCATTGCATTGTCTCATGTTCCTTGCACTTTTAGATTTGCTAAGTGAGAGTGCCTCAGGCCAGGTGTCAGCTGTCTGTGGTCAGAACATGGCATGTCGCCTGGGAATTGAATGGTGCTCTTAGGGTTTTTTTTTTTGAGTTTTCTGCCCATCATACCATCTTAAACAGGTTGGAGAAGAAGAGATGTCTCCATAGATTGATAGTGTTGGGACCAGTACTTAAAGAACAATTGCAGCTTTCTCATGTGAAGCTTTGTTAGGGGAAACATCAGTATGAAAGATACCATATGCCCCAGGAGTCTGAGGAAGTTTCTGGATGAGATAGCTTTCTGGCTGTGGATGAGTTTCAAGTAAACTGTTGGAATGCAGATCAGAGGCAGGAAAGCTTTCTGTTTCACAGAGTCTAATATTGCCCCCAGGAAAGTAACTGTTGTGACAGAACAGAGTTGGGATTTTTGGATGTTGAGGGTGAGCACCACCCTTCTGAAAGCATTCCATAGTAATGTGTATTGCTCTTTTGAGCTCCCTCAGAAATGCTGCTTGATCAGGCAGTTATCTCTATAAGAATGGGTGTGCATGCCTTTAGTTCTGCTGAAGGCAATGACTGGTGCCAGACGTATGGTGAAAACTGAGTGCAACAGATAAACCAACTGGTAAGGCAAAATGCTAGAAATGGGATCCCATGCTGTGGAACATAGCAACTTAACCATGCTACTGTGCAACTGAAATGTTAAGTTAGGTGTACTTGAAGGCCAAGGTTACCATCCATGCCCCTCCTTGCATAAGAGAGAATAGCTTGTGTAAAATAATAATCCTGAACTTGGGGGTAATTAGAAATATGTTTAGTTTGACTAGGTCTAGGACTGGTTTTCCATGACCGTTCTTTCCTGGGAACATGGAAAAGCTTTGAAAAAAGTCCTGTACCTGTCTTTTTGGGGGAACTGGCTGAATAGATCTTGTTGGAACAGGTTCTGAATCTGACTGAATACGAGATGTCTGTTGTTTGGGGGCAGAAGTAATCCTTAAGAAGGGGGGATCATCCAGAGTTTCAAGGATTATTTGCAGTATTCATTTGTCTTCAGATATCACTTGCCATACTAAGAGAAGATGGAAAGTCTCCCCACTAGGTTCTGAAAGGATAAAAGTGGAGGGGTTGGGGCTGAGGTGGGATATTCGAGAAGTGCTTGGGAAAGTAACAGCTTGTTTCTGCAGATTCCTGGATCCTTTGACTTCCCATGTCTAATATGGGAATCTTTATGAAATGTGACATTTTTCCTCCTTGGGATGATTGGATTTGTCCTGGTGGGACAGAAAAGGCCATGACTTAGCAGGACAGTGTCTGGTGTATTTAGATGGAGGGGAAACAGAGTTCTTTGCAAAATTTCATACCTTTTCCTATCTCCTCCAGGTTTTGGAACACTTTCCCTGGAGGTGTTCCAAAAACAAATGCATTGTCTGGAAAGGCATTAAACAGTTCAGCATTTACATGCTCTAAGGGAGGATGATTCCTCAACCAGGCATGTTTCCAGATAATGGACCCATAGCTGCTGCCCGGCATGATGCATCAAGACCATCATAACCACATTTAAGTGAGTGTCTGAACACCTGAGGGTCAATAGTGGCCAATTCCTGGATGACCCTCTTGAGGTTCTTGTCCTGGACCCCCCTTCACCCTTATTTTTAAATGTTCCTATACAGACGCAAGGTATTTGAACATGCAGAACTGGCACTTGAAAGCTCCCATGACCACAGTAATATGTTTTCTTGCCAAATTGGTCCAGCAATTTACTTTCTGTATTATTTGGAAAGGGCCCAGGGCTTCCCTTGTTGGCCTCCAGAGAAACCACAGTTGGTTCTGGCAGAGGGTTCTTGTAGAGGTCTTTATGGGTGTCCAGCAAACTACAGAAACAGTCAGGCATCCTAGGAGCATGGGTTAGGGAAGCAGGCTGCAAATGTATGTCAACAAACGCATCATCTAAGATAAGTTCTGGAGGAATCAGCAAAGGTTTATGTTGAGGCAGATTCAGGAGTCGAGAACTCTCTGGACTCCCAATTGAAGGATAAGTCTTCAGGGGTTCAAGCTGAGGACAAAATATCTTCAAAATCTGAGTCAAGGTAACGTGTGTGTGTGGGGGGGGGGGTGGCCCATATAAGCTAGTTTCCTCTTCAGAATCACAGCAATCTGAGTCCCTCTAGGGAAGATGTCCCTTTTCCATTTCACAGAGGGAGTTACTAACACAAGTACTTTTTCTAGGAAAGGCTGCCAGGATTTCATAAAATCCACAAAATTCTGTGCTAGTCTAACAAGGTCCTGTGAGGTGGCCTGGGATGCCAACATGGCAGCTTAGGATGGGGCAGTTTTAGCTGTTGCTTCAGTTTGAGAGGCTTGAGCTTGGGTCTGGCTAATACCAAGGCCTCAGGATGTAGATGGGTGGACATGGCCTTAGTCTGGGCCCCAGGAGCAGCCTCCCACATTACTATTGGGCAAACTTTGCTTTGACCCTCCTGAATTATGGAGCTATCATTGGAAGCAAGAGACTAAGTGGTGACACCCTGGACCAGACAGACCCCTGCCCGGATCTAGTTTGGATGGATGTGGAAGGGGCCAAATATATGGCAGCCTTCATAAAAGTTGCACCAGAGGTCTCTGACCCAACAGTTATTGATGCCAGGGGCTGCAAATGTACCTCACCTGAGTCAACTGCTATGAATCGGGGTGGGAGGCAGACACCCATACAGTGTTGTCAGCCTCCCTAATTTCCTTCTTCGGGCACTTCTCTGTGTTTCTTTGGAAGGTCAGTCTGGGGGCAGGCAGATGACATCTTTTGTTCTGGCCTACCTTCATCTTTGGTAACATAATGATTGAGGGAGTAGGCCCAATGCCTTATAGCTCTCTTAATGAAGTGAGCATAAAACTCACAGTTAGGGACATCATGATCAGGGTGCAGGCAGAAAAAGCAATATGAATGAAAGTCCATGTGAGGAATTTGCTTTCCACATGAAAGGCAATTGTTTACTTTTATTGGCATTAGAAAGAAAATCTAGGAAAAAAATAAAGAAAGGCTCCACAGTGGACTTCCAAGGTGGCTGCACATTGATTAACAGCTTAATTTCAGCTCCTCCAGTGTGAAAATTGAAACTCAGAAGAAAGAGGCAGTAAACTCATTTTTAAGTAAATTTCAGTAACTGGTTAGTAAATGCACTACTGGAATGCCAAAAAAAAATTCAGAGAACCTGAAAGAAAATCAATCACAAAAGGTGAGGAACAAACACTAACTGGGAAGAATTATGCTGCTGTTCAGCAAAAAGCAGTGCAAGCTCCAGCTTTGTTGTAAGACATGAATTCCAGTAACCTACAGGAAAAAATAAGTCAAATATACCAGAGAGCAGATTAAAATAAACTAAACACTGAAGGAGTATGTCAACTCCAATAACAAAAGGCTGGAAAAAATGAGGAAGCTTTAAAAACATATTCAGATGAGGTGATAAAATTGCAAAAAATCAGAGGCTGAAATGAAGAAAAAGCTGGCTAAACATAAGACTTCTCAAAAACAGACGTTTCAAAAACAGAAGATGACAATGCATGTAGGGAAAACCTGAGATTTTCTGCTGTACCAGAGAAGCTGGAAGGAACAGACTATTAATTTTGTGAAAGCACAAATAAGCAAATGGACTGGTATTCCACAACAGTTTTTGTTAATATATGCTCCAAATAAGGCCAGGAGAAAGCAACCTAGACCTTTAATATTAAATATGCAATCCTACCACCAGAACAAGTTGATTCTGACAAAACTGTGGCAGAAGAACAAAGTACTAAAAGTGGGAGACAGTAGAATGTGGAAAATGACTACTCAGTGTACATCAGTCAGAAGATGAGTAAATTTATTCCACTTATCAGGGAATGTTGAGAAGCAGGAATGAAATTCAAGCTGCTGTACCCAGCTATTTCAGAATATTCATTCCTGGAGGGGGAAAAAAAAACAGGTTTTGATGCAAAGCATGCCAGGAAGGATATACAAAAGTTTGTCTAACAAAAAGTGAGTTATGCAATATGAGATTCGGCTTCTTGTTCTTCTGGTAATAAAGATCAGAGAGAGACTGTGCCAGTGAAACCTTTTCCAATGTTTGAATAGAAAATGCTTGAGAAACCATATAGGTGGCAGTACACTAAACACAGAAAGTGTGATAAGAGACTTAGGGACACAGGTGGACAGTGGTCTCACCTTCGATAACCACATCGCCACAACAGTCAGGAAATCCTTCTATGTGGCACACCTCATCACGAAGGGCTTTTCATCCAGAAAAAAGGAGGTCATTGTCCCACTGTACTCATCCCTCATTAGACCCATTATAGAATACAACGCCCCATTTGGTATGTACCTCTCAAGACATCTGCAACAACTGGAAAGGCCTCAGAAATACCTCACTAAAAGAATCACAGGCCTAAAGCAGATGCCCTATGCTGACCGCCTTAAAAAACTCCAGCTATACTCTGTCGCATATCGTCTACTCAGAGGCGATCTCTGCTTAACATACAAGGCCATGTCAAACCCAGAGCTGTTGGACATGCTACACTTAAAGAAATCCCAATCCCTCAGAGCTACACGCTCCAGGGATCTAAACCTTGTCATCACAATAAACAAAACATGCTGGAGGGATAGGTTCCTGACCCAGAGACTCCCCAGACTCTGGAATAGATTGCCCATACATGTCAAGCAGAGTGCCTCTTTGGACCTCTTCAAGAGGAACCTTGACGATTGGATGGGAGAAAGGAAATTCACCCCAGGGATCACGTCAGTCGCCCTGCTAGACAGGGGTCCAGGAAAGTAAATAATGTGGGAAGAAATAGCCAGGGGATTGTTATGGCTAGGCTTGTATAGGCCCTAGGGCTGATAGCCTAGTACCAACCTATGAACCTATGAACAGGAAAAAAAGCATGAGAGTTGATTAGAAAAAAAAGGGAGTGTCGGAAATGAAGCAGAGACTGGATTTGAAAGATGGAGATCAATCAACAGGAATAAAACTAGCAACTCGGAAATTGACAAATAAATGTGAGATTACAAAGCATTAATTATATTTGTGAAACATGGCAGAACAAGAAAACATGTAAATATTGGACTTTTTACTTTGTTAAACTTGTAGAGTACTCTAAGGAATATGCCCTACTTCATGCCATTATGTTTGGAAGAATGTTTGGGGAGGAAGAGGAAGGAAAGAGTCAACTGTAAGTAATACAAAATTTTGTTCTAATTGTAGTGTTTTTATAATGCATGATATAATCTGCATACTATAAATTAATGTTTTCTCAGTTATTTTTGAGTGTAATGAGTATACCAAAGTAAACAGGTGCCCCTGTTTTTTTTCCTTCTTTCTTTCTCCTTGTTCACTTTTAAGAAATGTAGGCACTGCAATGTAAAAAAAAAATAAAGAAGGAAAGTCTGGTCAAAAGAGCAGGATGCAAGAAAAACTGATCTGCTTGTTTCACTCTTGTGTAGAGGAATGACTAGATGAAGATCCTTGGCTTGATCTACTAACAAGTTTTAAGAGAAAACAAAAAAAGATAATTGTCTAGAAAATAAATGACTGCTTTTAAAAGCAACTCTGTATCTGTTTTTATGCCTCCATGGAGACAGTCTGATAAAGAGCAATAAAAATAGAATACTTATTTCTTTCAATGGCTGTGAGATAATGTTTTCTGAAAGAATTCAACTGTTTTCCAAAACTAGGAGAGTAAAAAAGATAAGACAAAACCAAACAGAACTTAGAAGAAGCACAAGCTGTACCATGTGTCTTAGCATGGATAACCTTCCTTTTAGGTTAACCCAAATCTGTCCGAGTCTGTCATTCTGGGACAACTGTTCCTATTAGGAGGGCAAAACTTCAATATTTGAAGATGTACATAGTTTTGTGTGTTAGTATTAAGTTAATAGGTTGTATGGGTGTATTGGGGGTGTATTTTCTTGTTTGAGGGCTTTCAATAAAACAAAGTTTTGTAAGATGTGACATAGGCTGAAATGGATATGACAAGAAACAATTTTATAAAAGATCAACCTGGCAAACATTAGTGTGTGCATGTAATATAAAATGTGGAACTAGACACTTAAAAAAGCTGCTACACAAAAGATGGGAATACTAACTTTTTAACATAAATACACTTTCTATATTATCTTTAAAAGTAAACGGTCTCACAGATATATAAAAAGAGTAGTGAACTATATTAAAAATATAACATGCAAATAGACTCTACAGGAGATACATTTAGAAAGAACTGAACATGTGAATTTGATAAAGAAAGGTTTTCATGACGGTTATTCAGCAGAATACCAGGGACAAAGGAAAAGAGTATTTATATTAATTGCAAGAGGAGTTCCAATAGTGATAGAAGAGGATAAAAAAGATAATAATGGTAGATTTGTAGTACTGTGGGACTACTGACAAGGGAGGATGACTACACTGGTATGTATTTATATTCCACCTAAAAACTGCTATAACTGAGTTTAAGAAAATTTTGAGAGAAATAATCAGATTTCAGCACGGAATATTACTTACAGGTGGGGACTGGAATTTGATTTGCAGCAGTGAATATATATCAGGGGCCCAAGAAGGGAACATATTACACAGGAGCGTAGATTTTGAAGAAATTTACGAAAATATTTGGCATGGACAATGTGAATTCAGTAGTAGGAGTTCAGAGTGAATTTACATATTCCCCAAGATACAAAAATTGGTCTAGAGTAGACAGAACATATATTTCACAGGAACGTGTGCATTTAATTGAAACTTTTGATATGCATCCAATAACTGTTTCAGATCACGTGCCAGTAATAACTAAAATAAAAATGCAAGGTAATGAAATAAAATTGAGACACTGGCACTTTCCCACCTATCCGTTGAAAAGAGAGAAATTTAAGGAATGGGTAGTGGAAATTATTTGCAGTTATTGGAGAAGATATAAATTTATTCTGGAAATATAGCTAGGGAGTGGGATAAAATTAAAGTAGAGTTTAAAAATAAGGTGAAAATAAAAGAAAAAGAGATATGGTTAAGAAATAATTATTTGGAGGGACTGACAAAGGATAAATTATTGCAGAACAGGGGGAATCTCATAGAACAAGAGTACTAGCAATTGTGGAATGCTAAAAAGAAAATAAGTGATTACCTCAATAATATGCATGAGTTTAGAAAGGTTTCTGTTAAGCAATTGTTTTTTGATAATTCCAGAGCAGAAAAACTTTTAGCACAACTTGGCCAACAGAAAATAGAAAGGGTTTTTGCCAAGCTTAGGAGCCTATAGAAAGGAAGTTAACAAGACATCCTGTAGCGGTACTAGAAATATTTCAAACATTCTATGAAAAGTCTGTATAAAGCAGACACATATAGAAATCAGAAAAGGTACAAAAGGAAATATTCATGGAAGAATTAAATACGCAAACGTTAGATGTAGATGAGGATAGGAGGAGATGAGATAAAAATGGTGATGTATAACCAAATCCACATAAAAGTACCCAGGAATAGATGGCATTCCTATGATAGTTTGGAAGCTAGTAGGGAAAAATTTACAAAGTTCTGGAAGTTTTGTTTAACAGTAATTTAAGGGCAGGAGAATCACCAACATTCTAGAAGAAAGCAGTGGTGGCTATTTTACCTAAACAGGGTAAAGACCCATCAGATCCAGCTTCATACAGGCCCATTTCAATACTAAACCACGGCTATAAAGTGTTTATGTCTATAATGGCTAAAAGAATGGCAAAGATGATGTGAAATTGATAGACACGGATGAATGCGGTTTTGTGGAGGGGAGGCAAGCATTTGACAACATTAACATAACACTGATGATCCAGAGGGAAGCTGAATGTAGGAAAATACCACAGTTGCTAATGGGTCTTGATGCAGAGAAAGCATTTGACAGAGTGAGCTTGGTGTTTATGAGCAGGGCAATAGAATCATTTGCATTCCCTGATAAAATTTTAAGGTTGATTAGGAGGATATATGAGGGATCAAATGCAAAAATTAAAGTGGGGTGGGTTTCCCTCTGATAATTTCTGTTTGAGCAGAGGAAACAGGCGGGGTGTCCTCTTTCTCCTTTGTTATTTACATTATATTTAGAACAACTGGCACAGAAAATAAGGGATTCAGAAGTTCAAGGATATAATCTGTATGGTAGTCAAGAAAAGCTGCCTCTTTTTGCAGATATTATTTTATACCTGATAAAACCAGAAAGGGACATTTCAGTGTTGTGGAACATTTTGAAACAGTTCAAATCTTTTAGAGGCCCAAAATTAATGAAGCTAAAACAAAGGCATGAGCTGTAAGTTATATATCCACACACAAATTGGTTCAGCAATATCCATATTTATGGGGACAAGATAAAATGAAATACTCGGGAGTATGGATTAAAAAGGATTTTGGTGTGGCAGCGAAGGGCACATTTGAAGAGACTAAACAAAAGATAATACCAAAAACATAGAAATTGGAAGCTCTGTTTTATGGATATGGATAGCAAGATACAAGCAGTTAAAATGTTTTAGTCCCTTTAGTTTTCGACACAGGTCAGGCATATTTTTTATCAACCGAGAAGTTGTGGATAGCAATTAATAAAGAGCTGAAGGATTTTATCTGGGAGGGGAAGATGGCAAGAGTGAAGTAGGATAAGCTGATTCTTCCACTAGAACAAGGGGGTCTGGGATTACTCGATTTGAAGGGGTATTTCAGAGTTACACAGTTAAGGCTCCTATACATAACACAAGCAGAAACCTATAATTCAAACTGGAAAGGGATGATGATGAAATGGGGGAAGCTCAAGAAACAAGGAAAGACCAGGATTTTCGATGCAGATCCACAAGGAGAATACAATAACCATACATAAAGTAGCAGAAAGTATTCTAAGAACTAAGCCAACACGGGAATGGACACAGGTGTTTCTGCCAATAAGGATGACTGCAATTAGGGATGCAGACAATTTACAGGAAGGGATTGGAATTTATTTGAAAAAATGGCAAAAGAACCAATGTATTTGGGATCAATAATAAGAGAGTAAGGTAATAGAATGGGAAGAGACCAAGAATTTATTTGGACTGCAGGCTAGAGATCGCCTTCCCTATCAAAAACTGATATCAGAGCATAAGCAAACAGAAAGAAACAGGGGGATCCTAAGTGAAAAACCAGCAGTGGTAGAGTTTTTAGTAGAATCTAGAACAGAAGCTGCTGTTAAAAATGGAATAGTTAGTAGAGCATATAAAATATTGCATGATAATTATAAGAATCAATCAGAGGAGGTTAGAAAGGATTGGGAAGAGGGACTGGATAAGCAAGTCACAAAGAAACACTGGGGGATATATGTACATCTCCCAAATGTCCAACAAATTCTAGAAGATTTAGGATCTTTGCTTGGAAGTGTTTACATAGGTATTTTATACCCCAAGTAGACTCCAAAGAATTTATCCTCAGGTAGGTAAGTGTTAGATGTGTGATGGGGAAGAAAGAGGTAGTTGGTTATATATTTTCTGGGAGTGTAATGAGTTGGCAGACTTCAAAAATTCCCTGCAGACTACTCTATCAGAAATACTGAGTGAACAAGTTGACATGAGCTATAATACAGAATCAGAATTGCTTAGACATAGTAAGGCCTTGCTGAGTCCAATTATGGTGGCTGACAAACAAAAGCAATTGCTAGGAAATGGAAATCAAAGTCTAAATCAACTGTTCTAGAAGTAATGTACACAATAACAGAGATAAAACAACTGGAAATGAAATCTTTAGAAAAGGGTAGGAGCAAATTACATATAAAAAAATGGAAATTGTGGGAACAATACATGCAGATGAAGAAAGAGGTTTAATAGAAGGCAAGATTTGAATGAGCTATGTAATGCTGACTGACAGTGACTGGATAGATTATAAGTGATGTATAATGTTTGCAACTAAAATTATGTCAATATGGCTTGTTTTCATTTATATAAATGTATGCTTGCCTATGTCATAAGTGATAATTTAATAAAGATGTTTCTTTAATAATAATAATAATAATAATAATAATAAAACAGCTCCACAATGTAGTACTTAGCTGTCCCAAACCATCTCTGGTCTTCAGGATCAGCTGACTGACTGATGGTCCAACTGACAGAATTCTGCATTGGTCTAGCCATGGTGAAAAAGAACTGATGTTGCACCATCTGGCAATTCCTTTATATTGCTGATGTCTTGACATCAGGGATGGTGAATGCCTGTTGGCTGGTAGATGGTAAAAATCTCTGGTAATCACCAACCACAGGCTCTTGTAGGCAGGAATTCCCAACACTCAGTACTGCAACAGTGACTACCTGCAGTATAGGATGACTATCTGCTGTCTTTGTGGGCAAGAGTGATATTAAACGCAGGCTATAGTTTTTGCAGGGAGGGATAATTCAGTGCTAGATTAACCATGGACAACTGGATACCCTTCACATGGTCAAATTAATTGGAAAGCATAAATAAAAAGGAGATGATATATTCTACTGCCTTTGCAGGAAAGCTGTGTCAGGGTAAGTCAATGTCATTTTACAAATGCATTGACCGGTTCAGCTACTTGGTTCAGGAGTTCTATGCTGTACCGCCCTGGTCCAGCATCCATTCTTTCATGAAGCAGTATGCCTTGGATTTTGCCTCTGAGGCTAGGGCGGGACTTAGAAGAATAATGCCTAATGGACTGATGCAATAAGAGAATCCCACATTACCTACGAATCACATGAATAAATAATACCTGGCACGTATTCAGTGAAGAACCCACCACTGACTAGCTGCTACAAAGTAACCATTAAAGCTATGTATGCAAACAATGAAACTCAAACTCTTTGAGACTTTCACTAAGCAGGACAGTCACCCTATCTCTGTTCCTTGTCTAGAATAAGCAACCTATTTTTCCTTTTTTCCCCTCTTGTCTTCTCCACAACTGACTCTAGGTTAGCCTCCAATTGCTCCCCATTTTCCAATCTGTCCTGTTCTAAACCTCCCAACTGCTCCTTTCCGGAAAATCGTCGGCATGATCATTAGCAGATCCTTGGCTCCTCAGGAAGTCTGATTTCCACTAATCAATATTTAGAGCCTCGGAAGTGATAGGTCGTATGGGGAGTTACAGACATAGAACCAGGAGCCATCATTAATGCACTGGCCGGTTAACATTCCTAACCATGGGAGTGTCTTTTCCAATAACATCCGTGTGCCTGATGTGTGCATCTGCTCACTCAAGAGCTTGTTGTCTTTGCCCCCTTAGAGAGGTGGCCGTTGATCACCACCACATGTTGCACAGGTGGAAAAGTTCACCATACCCTTCCCCTAGGATAAGTGAGAAATCTATCAGCCACTTTGTCTTATTTCTCATGCCAACCCTACTAGTCACCCAAGCTTGTTTCCAAACTTGGATCACCAGCTGTACAAACATATGCCTTTCATCTCCACCTGTGGGCCAGCTGGACTTCTTTTTCTTTTTTGTGCTTCAAACAAGATAGCACTGCCTTGGTCATTTCTCTCATCATCGTATAAACTTAAGGGGGACAGAGTTCACTCACATAAGGCCAGTCTATCAGTGGCACATATTCTGAATGGCTAAGGAATGCAGAGATTGCTGAAGGCTTCTGCAATGTTTACAACTGCTCAGCCCCATGAGGAAGGACAAAGATTTGTGAAGAACACCCACTTGAGTGAAATTTATGATGATCTAGAGTTAAGAGTAGGTATTTCTTTTCAAAATCTAATATGCGGAAGGAGAAGGATGTCAGCCCAAAAGTAAGCAAAGGACTGCCTTCAGGAATTGCTTAGCAGTCATCACAGGGCAGCTACGCATTCTGGGAAGCTGCAAATGGAACTGATTCCATGGGCCAAATTTCAGATTCTGGCATGTAGCCTGAAGATTCCAAAGCCCATTCTGGAGGGGAACCCAACAGCCCAGGTAAGAGATGGATAAAAGCTGCATGTGTCTTAAGCCAAAGATTTGATGACAACCTAGCAGTTGAGAAGCCACACCAGGATTCTTGATACGTTACCTTCTGTCTGGAATGCCTGAATTAGCTCCCCAACCACTCCTTGAACTGGGCTTCAGTCAATCAATCTCAGGCACTGGGGACCAAATAAAGTCTTAGGTTGATCTGTCTAAAGATGGCAGGTTGTAGGGATGAAGCACAGTGGCAACAATAAATAACATGCTCCCAATTCTAAGCAAAAGACATCATCTGTGGTACATCAGATTAATAACCTGATAACCCTAGCCACACTCAAGGAGGCCTATGTTTCTTAAGCAATAAAGAAAGGAACTTTTAAAATGCCACATTAGGAGGAAAGAACTACAAAAGTGAGCATGTGCACCCACACCTACCTTTTACTCCAGTGTTTGGATGCCATAAAATGAACATATGAAGTACGCTCCCACAATTTCTAGAAGAACCGTGCAACAAGAGCACTGGAAGAAAACATTCAAATGTTCTAACCACTGCAGACAGGCCCTCAAAGTAACCTCTAAAATGCAAGACACATCACAGAAAAAAGAAAACTGCTGCATACTGTAGGTTATAAGGCAGAGTACACTGGCCCTTATCTACCATAAGATTTGTGTAGCTATGTTCATATTATACACTTGCTGTTTTTTTTACAATGGACACCTTTTATAAAAAAACATCTATCATATGTAATCTATCTTACTTCAAAAAGAAAGTCTGCTTATACAACATAATGTTCCTATTCTAAAATCACAAACAGAAACAAAGTAACTGTTTTAATTGATTAAATTGTTGCTTGCAAAACAATTTAAAACATCAATAAAACAGAATACAGCATAATATAGAAGTGAATTTACTGTAATTATAACACAAAAGGAAACAAATCAGGAACTGGGTTATATGGTTAGAGGACAGTGACAAGACAGGCTACTTTACATTAAATTAAGGACAGGGACAGCAGGAAGATGCATAGGTGTACTAAATGTATGAATAGGTACCTGTTGAGGTTGACCTAGCTCTGTAGAAATCTCTGATCAATTTATAAAAACAAATGTTAAACTGAAATATGTAACTAATACAGTTATATCTTACTTCTGTGGTTGAAATTAGTTACGTGCTTTAAAACAACATAACTGGTGTGTATGATATGTAACAATGTAATACTGAAATTAGAAATGGATTACTTTCAAACATGTTAATGAATTTTGTATTGCTCAATAATGAGAAACATCAGTGCTATAATGAACATCATATAATGAACATCATTTAACAGAAAAATAGACCACTCTGAGTTCACCACAAAATAGTTGTCTATTTCAACAATTATCTTTTATGAATATAAAAATTTCTTCAAATATTTGTAGTCCTGTAAACTTCTACCCTCGTCGACATTCAGTTACAGAGACACAAGCATATTTTGGAGGTTTTAGGTTTTCTGGCAAGATACACCTGATATAAGTATGCACAGAGAGATAATAAATTCTCCCTTAATACTGGGTTTTAGTCCCTCATCCCATTAGGAATATTTGATGAATGTATTTTTCTGGCATGGGATTCAATTTATATTTCCTTCCACCATGGATATGCAGGCTGCTGGATCTATCATCCTATTTGCATGACGTGTAATATAAATTTCGGTATTTTTTTTTCAAATAAACTCTGGCTTTAGAGAATAAACCAGACTTAGAAAACTATGTAGTCTGCCATATTTCTGACATTATTTCTATATGCCTAATTTAATTACCTGCTAATAGAAGATAAAAGAAAAAAAATATTTATATGAAAAAGCACATCTGTACTTTGACAGACTCATTATTTTCCAAGTACACTGTACTATCATGGTGAAACGTGGTATAAATGCTGAAAAACACTACAGAAGCTGCAGAGTGATAATTTGTGTTATGGTAAGGTTCTCTGGTACGGCACAAACAGGAAACTGTGAAATCACAGCCCAAGGAGATTTCAGATCCTTCTGAACATGGTATGCTTAACACCACAACACATTTTTAATGTCTCCACTGGTCTCTTTGGTAATCTTTGGGGATAGGAAGGCCAGTATGTCTAGATGGAACTCCGACTGGAAGATAAAGGAAGCACAAGAGTCATCCGATCCTGAGTAAGATGCATCCTGAAGCAGCTTGCCATGAAACCTTTGCTCTGTGTCTCATATATGCAGTGCTTATATGTTCATTCAAGGCATTTGCTCAATCTCTTCTAGGTCATAAGCAGATGAACTAGTCTTATTTTCTTCTGTTTGCATGTGTAGGAAGCAGCTTATATTTTTCTGGGCAGTAGAATATCACACTGATGACTGGTCCCAAGCTTGCTGTTGATAGGTTAAGAGTTGAGAGTCAGGAAAGGGATAACAGCAGAAAATGGTATGGTAAGGAAAAGAAAAGCAGAAAGGGGAAGAAGAGAGGAGAAAAAGTAATAAGATTACATCATTATCATCAAACGTCATACTATTCAGTCTTAAAGAAAAAAGATTATCTTTATTTAGTAACTAACTACTTCCAGTTTTAAACAAATTCTACACAGAATACATTTGCACAGTGATGCAATTAACTGCAATTAACTAAATTTCAGTTGCAGTGAACTCAGCAACTGTAAAAACTAAAATAAAGAACAGGAACACAGTTAAAATCCAAGTCAGTGCTGATTACCAAGGAAGATCACAATATAATTAGTTTAACAGCACAACGTGCATGTGTGTATGTTTTAGTAGCCGACGTGTTAGCAGTGACGATAATGTTACTGAAGGAAAAAAGAAGTTATGTGCTCACCATAACGTTCCATCTGAGTAGGTAACTTAATTTGTCAGCAACCTGTGGGTATCGGATCCGATCCGGATCCGAGCCGGCAGCTTTCCAAGCTAGAGATAGAGCTCCTAGCTCTTCCCCTTACCCATAATACCCTGCTACCTTCCCTCCAGTCATCAGATTGAGTTTGCCCAATTAGCACACAGTACCAAAGCAACAAACCACCTGAACATCCTAACCGGATACCAACTAGGAGTGAATCAACAATCCTTCGAGTGACGAACTACAGGTTAGGGGGGGGGGGGGTCAGTTGATGACAAATGAAGTTACCTACTCAGATGGAACATTATGGTGAGTACATAACTTCTTTATCTGAAGTAGTCAACTTCATTTGATCAGCAACCTGTGGGACAGTGCCCCCCAGCTACGAAAACTTGGGAGGTCCTCAAGGAAGGATATTCCGGAGCACTGCAGAGCCAAATGATGCCCTCCCCCTGGATATCAGATCCAACTTATAATGAGTAATAAAGGTATGAGAGGAAGCCCAAGTGGCCACAGAACAGATGTCATCCAAGGGCACCCTTGACCAAATGAAGCAGAGGTAGCCACAGAACGTTTAGAATGTGCACGAACCCCCAAGGGCTCAGGTCAACCAGAGATTTTGTATCTGAACAAAATGCAGTTAGAGGTCCACCTAGCTAGAGTTAACTTCGTTACTGGTTTACCCAAAGATAGCTTGGCAAAGGAAACAAAGAGATGCTCCGATTTTCGAGAGGCAGCGGTTCTATGCAAATATAAACGAAATTGTCTATGCACATCTAATGAATAGAGTCTGTATTCCCCTTTGTTCTAGTAGTTAGGGAAAAACACAGGCAGATTAATGCAGTGGTTGATGTCAGCTTCGGAAGCCACTTTAGGTAAAAGGGAGGGATTAGTCCTGAGGGAAACTCTGTCATTATGGAAGACAAGATACGGAGGTTTGGTACAAAGGGCCTGAAGCTCAGATACCCTTTTAACTGAGGTAACAGCAATGAAGAAGGCAGTTTTCCAAGACAAATACTTAAAGTCAGCCGAAGCTGCAGGCTCAAAGAGTGGACCAGTAAAAACCTGGATGACTAAGGTTAGATCCCACTGAGGAACCGCATTCTTGACAGTAGGTCTTAACAGAAAAGTACCATTCAAGAAGGTCTTGCAGATCTTAGAGGAAGCTAAGGGAACAAGATTATCTCTGATGTGAAAGTGGGAAATAGCCACCATCTGAACCTTCACAGTTGAAGAACTGCCCCGCTGACGAAAAATGTGGGATAAAAACTCGAGAACTGCTGGAATGGGAGCTGTAAAGAGATCCAAATTACTTTGCCCGGGCCCAGATAGAAAAACATTTCCATTTACTGTTGTAGACTTTCCTGGTAGAAGGCTTATGTGCGGCCACCAGAATGGATTTGATTGCAGGCGAGATAAGTCCTAGCCGCTAACAAAACTGGATCAACAAAGCAGAAAGCTTGAGGTCGTCCAGGTTTGGGGTTTTTAATCCCGAAGGATGAGAAATCAGATCCGGGATGGGATCTAAGATCCAAGGAGGAGCTACTAGATGAGACCGCAGGTATGGGAACCAGGTTTGACGAGGCTAGAATGGGGCTATGAGGATAACACTGCTCCCCACCAGTGAGCTTTCTGCAGGATTTTTGTCATTAATGGGAGAGGAGGATAGGCATAAAGAAGACCTGATGGCCAAGCATGAACCAAAGCGTCTCTGGGTGTCTCCCAGTGGGGATCAAGCCGAAAAACTTCGCTGCACTTTGCATTCAAAGAACAGATCGCACCAAGGTTGACCCCATTTGAGGAAGATCCGTTTCGCTACTAAAGGGTTCAGAGACCACTCGTAAGGTGAAAGGATAGTTTGACTCAGCTTGTCCGCTAAAATGTTGGACCGACCCGGACTGTGCATTGCTAGCAGAAAGCGGTTGGTAGATATCGCCCACTCCCAAACTCTCATGGCCTCTCGGCAGAGAGGGTAAGACCTGGTCCCCCCCTGTTTGTTGATATACCAGACCACTGACATGTTGTCTGTCTGAATTGTAATAGACCCTAGAGGAAGAAGGGCATGGAGAGCCTGCCAGCTAGAAGCACGCCCTCATCTCCAGAACACTGATATGCAGAACAGTCTCTGTTGGAGTCCACGTGCCTTCACCATGGCCCCCCACCCATAGAAGCCGTGGGTGCAGTGCTGTGGCTGGAGAGGCATCAAAAAAGGGCAGCCTTCCTGGAATGGAGCCACCAAAGCAGAGATTCCTGCAAACCCTGCTAGTAGTAAGCGTAGCTGTCTATGTACATCCAAGGTATGCAGTATTCTTTCCCTCTGTTTTGTGGGTTGGGAAGAAGGTAGGTACGTGGATTGCCTGGTTTAAGGACACTCTGGATACCACCTTAGGCATAAATGTAGGATTAGTCCTCATGGACACTCTATCTTGGTGGAAGATTAGAAAGGGTTGCACTGCCATTAAGGCCTGTAGTTCTGAAACCCTCCTTGCTGAAGTAATTGCCAGTAGGAAAGCAGTTTTCCATGACAGGTGTTGCAGGTCTGCTGTTGCTGCTGGTTCAAAAGGTGATAGAGTCAATTTTTCTAGCACAAAGTTCAAGTCCCAGGCTGGTAATGGTGGTTTCCTTGGAGGTTTTACATTCTTGATTCCTCTGAGGAACTGCCTGAGCAAAGGATGTGAAAAACAGGTGGATCAAAGCTGTATTCTGCTGAAATAGCTGATGCATGAATCTTGATGGAGGAATAGGACAGGCCTGAATGAAGTAGTTCGGCCAGATACTCCAGAATGTTGGGCATATCTATGTTTGATACATCTTTACCTCTTTCTGAGCTCCAAATGACAAACCTTTTCCATTTCCAGCATAGTTTCTTCTTGTTGAAGGTCTGCGTGCTTCAAGAATAATGTCTCTAACTCTTTATGAGAGTACGCTATTAGCAGCTCCTGTGTGATGTTCCATGCAGTCAGTTGCAGCGTTTTTAGGTTTGGATGCATGGTGCTGTAGTTGTTCTGAGTTAGCATCAAGGGCATCAGGGGTATTGGCCACATATTGTTCCGAGACATGCTCCTCAGCAGTGGGTAGCAATGTTGTCTTGGCCAGTTTGGAGCTATCAGGATTATCCTTGGGCGTTCCTCCTTGATTTTTAGTAATACTTTGTGTATCAAGGGAAGAGGTGGGAATGCATATGCTGTTAGTCCTTTCCAGCTGAAGGAGGCGAGTCCACTTTCCATGCTAGTGGGTGGAATGTCCTTGTGCAGAATTTTTGAGCTGGTGATTGAGAGGTGATGCGAATAGATCTATCTGAGGCATTCCCCATTTCTTGAGATGGTCTTGAAGATGTCCGGGTGCAGCTGCCATTCGTGGACATCTGATGTAGTCCTGTAACATATCTGCTAGAGTTTTTCTTTTCCTGGTACAAATATTGCCTGTAACTGGATGTTGTAGCTGAGTGCCAGGGTCCACAGTTCCAAAGTCATTCTGCATAGGGGTAGGAATGAGTGCCTCCCTGTTTGTTGATGTACCACATGACTGTGGTGTTGTCTGTCCTTATCATCAACTGGCCTTCCTTGAGAAATGGTCTGAACTTTTGGATTGCCAGTTTTACTGCCAGCATTTCTTTTAGGTTGATGTGCAGTTGAAGTTGGTCCTGTGTCCACAATCCTTGCCGCATTTGTCCAGCATATGTGCCCCCATCCCAGGTCTGAAGCATCTGTTGTGATGGTCTGGCTTGCTTGACCTCTGAAAGGGCAGGCCTGGGTTTGACTGGCATCGTGAGCCCACCATAGGAACTCCTGTTTTAAGCATGGTATTAGTGGGATTTCCGTTTCTAGGCTGTGTCTGTGTTGGGACCATAAATTCTTTAGGTACCACTGAAGCTTTCTCATATGTAGTCTGGCAAATGGAACCAAGATTATGCATGATGCCATGAAACCCAAGGCCTGCAGTACCTTTCTTGCTGTTAACTTGTTCAGATTTGTTAGTGCCAAGAAGTAAAGAGGAGTTCTTTTGTTTTTCTGTAGTTAGGAATGCCATTTGTCTTACTGTGTCCAATTCCGCTCCCAGGAAAGTCCTTGTCTGGGATGGTATCAGCCTTGACTTTTGTAAATTGACTGTGTATCGCAGTGCTTGAAGCAAGTAAATGACCCTTTGTAAATCTGTTGTCAGCTTGCTTTTGTTGGCCCTTGTATCAGACAGTCGTCCAGGTATGGATAAATTTGAATTCCCTGTAGTCTGCAATGGGCGATTACTGATGCCAGGCATTTTGTGAATACTCTGGGCGCAGTAGATAAGCCAAAGGGCAATGCTGAGAATTGATAGTGCTCTGATCCTGCAAGAAATCTGAGGTATCTTCTGCAGATAGGTCGAATGGGGACGTGCAGGTATGCCTCCTTGAGATCTAGAGTTACCAGCCAACACTCCTTGCCCAGCATGGGAAGAAGTTGCTGTAGGGTCAGCATTTTGAATTTTGGGACAATGATGTAAGTATTTAGGGTAGACAGGTCTAGAATTGGTCTCCAACTTTTTCCTTTCTTGGAACTAGGAATAGTCTGGAGTAGAACCCCTTTCCTTGCTCTGCTGTTGGCACTTTTCCACAGCTCTCATGTTTGCTAATTCCATTATCTGTTGTAGAGCCTCTGTTTTTGATTTGGAGGTAGGTTTGGCATTCCTCTTTGACTGGTAAAGTGTGGAAGTGGAACCGGTAACCTTGATCTATGGTTCGTAAAATCCACTTGTCCTTTGTTATGTGGTGCCAGTTTTTGAAAATAAGGTTAGCTTTCCGCCTAGAGGAGCTGCTATTTGTTCCCTGGTTGGCGGGTTTAGGTTTAAGTCACTGTGGCTGTGTTGATGTAGAGGCAGGTGTTGATTCTGTGCCTCTGTTGTTACCTTGCCACTGTCGTCCTCTGTAGGCACCTCCTCTGGATTGGTTTCTGCCTCTGGAGCGTCTATTCCTGCCCCTTTGAGGTCTTGTGGAGTCAGGAAAGGACCAATTTTTGGCAGGCCAGTTCCTGCTAAACCTTGGGGTTGAACCTGCAAAAATTCTTTAACTGTCTGGACTGATTTTGCCTTTTCTTCCATTTTCTTCATAACCTGCTGGGCAGGTGTACCAAACAAACTTGATTTATCCATAGGAGCATCAAGCAATTTAGATTTAACATGATCCGGTAAAGCTTGCTCCTTTAGCCATGCATGCCTTCTAATTACTGTGCCAGTCATGGCTGATCTAAATGAAGCCTCCAGTGCATCATAGCCACATTTTAAAGAATGGTTACTAACCTGCTGTATGTTATTTACCATTTCTAATACATAATTCTTATCAAAAGATTCATCAGTGGTTAGCTTTTTAGTTAACTGATCAAGCATAAACTCTTGGTATTGTATCATGTGAAACTGACAATTTAAAGCTCTAGCTGAAAGAGTGGCTGAAGTGTAAACTTTTACCCCATCTGTCTAATGACCTTGCTTCCCTTTCAGAAGGAACAGGGTTTTTAGCTATGGTCAGCTACTGCCTTGGGACCTTGGGATATAGTTTTGGGTCTGCAAAGAGGGGCCTTGTAGAGGTGGTGATGAATATCTGGCACCCTGTAAAATCTGTCTGGTTTGGCAGGGCTGGGGTAAAGAATCTGGAGCTGAGCAGGCATCATTGAAAGCATCATCCACCACAGAGAGAACAGGAGGGATAGCTAAGGGCCTGTGCTGTGGTAGGTGCAAAAAAGTCCTAAGTCTTTTCCTGGAGTCTGAAAAATCCTGTTGCTGCCATTGGAACTGTTCTCGCATGGCATGCAAGGTTTCCCAAAGGAGAATTCTTCTGGAGGAAGCAGCTGGAATGGATTCTTCAGCATCAGAATCTTCAAAATTGGAGAAAGGAGCCTCTGGCTGGTCAGTTATGTCTGATTCATCAGCAGAATCATCAGAGGACACTGGCTCAGGGGGCTCTGCCCTAGGTCTCTTTTCTGGGGGCTGAGAGGCCCTGTCTGGGTGAGATTGAGATCCTCTAATTAATGAAATTAAATCTTCTGCCAAGGTAAGCATTTGAGAACTGGCAGAGGGCCTGGTGGAAGGAGGTTTAACAGGCACTGTTTTAGTAGTCTTGGCTGCTTTAGCCCTGGCGAAGGCCTTAATGGACATGGCTGCTGGAGGCCTAGCAGCACCACGTGCTGGGGTAGAGACATCCAAGGGAATGGTGTCTGATAAGTCAGTGGTAAGCACCGTGAGTGGGTAAAATTTCTGAGGCCGATTCAAGAGTGTTAGCAGGGACCTCAGTTGTAGTGATAGTTTCAGGTGTAGTTTGATCAGTTTTCTCGGTTTCGGCGAAACCGAGACACTCGATTTGCTTAACCATGGTTTCGGCCGAAACCGCGGACGCGATGTCGGTCTTCTTTCGTTTTGGCAGAATCACGAAGTCGGAGGGTCCGGCGGCATAATGTACGCAAAGTCAGAACCGAAAAACTGTTCTGCAAACTCTGACCGGCGTCTAAGCGTTAAATCGGTTGAAAGAAGCACAGGACGAACAAGCTGCTACGTCGTGGGCTGGGCCTAAACACGGCAGGCAGTAAGAGTGGAAATCTTTATGAGGTATCTGCTTCCCAGAGGTTAAACAATTATTAAGTTTATCTGACATCGGCAGAGGCAAGAAAGAGTCCCCAGCGGGTACTTAGCTTTAGAAGTCTTGAAGTAGTATTCGGTGAAGTAATCTCTGGATCCGACCGACCGGCACTTGCGAACAGCTTCTGCTTGAGCCACGCGCAAGAAAGACTGAGCAAAATGGCGTCGGCTGATGCTTATATACCCGGAGACCAACAGAGATGGCATCGGGTGAAGTGCGACATCAGCGAAGCGGACCCGGACTTTGGAATCCGGCCGACTGAAGGGCTGCCTGACGACAGGACAACCCAGTTGTTATGACTGCAGATGCATCCATGAAGGACATCTTCTTTATCTGAAGTAGTCAACTTCATTTGATCAGCAACCTGTGGGACAGTGCCCCCCAGCTATGAAAACTTGGGAGGTCCTCAAGGAAGGATATTCCGGAGCACTGCAGAGCCAAATGATGCCCTCCCCCTGGATATCAGATCCAACTTATAATGAGTAATAAAGGTATGAGAGGAAGCCCAAGTGGCCACAGAACAGATGTCATCCAAGGGCACCCTTGACCAAAATGAAGCAGAGGTAGCCACAGAACGTTTAGAATGTGCACGAACTCCCACGGGCTCAGGTCAACCAGAGATTTTGTACATGAACAAAATGCAGTTAGAGATCCACCTGGCTAGAGTTACATTCGTTACTGGTTTACCCAAAGATGGCTTGGCAAAGGAAACAAAGAGCTGCTCCGATTTTCGAGAGGCAGCGGTTCTATGCAAATAGAAGCGCAATTGTCTATGCACATCTAATGAATAGAGTCTGTATTCCCCTTTGTTCTGGTAGTTAGGGAAAAAGACAGGCAGATTAATGGATTGGTTGATGTTAGCTTCAGAAGCCACTTTAGGTAAAAAGGAGGGATTAGTCCTGAGGGAAACTCTGTCTTTATGGAAGACAAGATACAGAGGTTTGGTACAAAGGGCCTGAAGCTCAGATACCCTTCTAGCTGAGGTAATGGCAATCAAGAAGGCAGTTTTCCAAGACAAATACTTTAAGTCAGCCGAAGCTGCAGGCTCAAAGGGTGGACCAGTAAGAACCTGGACTAAGGTTAGATCCCATGGAGGAACCGCATTCTTGACAGGAGGTCTTAACAGAAAAGTACCCTTCAAGAAGGTCTTGCAGATCTTAGAGGAAGCTAAGGGAACAAGATTATCTCCGATGTGGAAGTGGGAAATAGCCACCATCTGAACCTTCACAGTTGAAGAACTGGCCCCCTGATGAAAAATGTAGGATAAAAACTCGAGAACTGCTGGAATGGGAGCTGTAAAGGGATCCAAATTCCTTTGCCCGGCCCAGATAGAAAAACATTTCCATTTACTGCTGTAGACTTTCCTGGTAGAAGGCTTATGTGCGGCCACCAGAATGGATTTGATTGCAGACGAGATACCGGGAGTCCTAGCCACTAACAGAACTGGATCAACCAATCGGAAAGCTTGAGGTCATCCAGGTTTGGGGTTTTTAATCCCGAAGGATGAGAAATCAGATCCGAGATGGGATCTAAGATCCAAGGAGGAGCTACTAGATGAGACCACAGGTATGGGAACCAGGTTTGACGAGGCTAGAATGGGGCTATGAGGATAACACTGCTCCCCAACCGACGAGCTTTCTGCAGGAATTTTGTCATTATTTGGAGAGGAGGATAGGCATAAAGAAGACCTGATGGCCAAGCATGAACCAAAGCGTCTCTGGGGGTCTCCCCCAGTGGGGGGATCAGAGTGAAAAACTCGCTGCACTTTGCATTCAAAGGCGACGCGAACAGATCGCACCAAGGTTGACCCCATTTGAGGAAGATCCGTTTCGCTACTAAAGGGTTCAGAGACCACTCGTAAGGTGAAAGGATAGTTTGACTCAGCTTGTCCGCTAAAATGTTGGACCGACCCGGACTGTGCATTGCTAGCAGAAAGCGGTTGGTAGATATCGCCCACTCCCAAACTCTCATGGCCTCTCGGCAGAGAGGGTAAGACCTGGTCCCCCCCTGTTTGTTGATATACCAGACCACTGACATGTTGTCTGTCTGAATTGTAATAGACCCTAGAGGAAGAAGGGCATGGAGAGCCTGCAACGCTAGAAGCACCGCCCTCATCTCCAGAGCACTGATATGCAGAACAGTCTCTGTTGGAGTCCACGTGCCTTGGACGGTTCTGCCCATGCAATGCCCCCCCCCCACCATAGGCGAGAAGCGTCCGTGGTCACTGTGGCTACAGGTAGAGGCATCAAAAAGGGCCGCCCTTCCTGAAGCTCTTGGGAATGGAGCCACCAAAGCAGAGATTCCCTGCAAACCCTGCTGAGGGGAATAGGGGAGTATAGCGGATGTCGGAGGATGGACCACTGTACCTGCAAGGTCCACTGAAGAACCCTCATATTCAAGCGGGCTAGAGGTGAAAGATTGATAGCCGCTGACATGGACCCTAGAGCCCTCAGGACTAATTCCGTCGGTGAGGCTGGAGACTGTAGAAGAGCTAGGACATGCAAGGTTAGGTTTCGGAGTCTGTCCGACGTCAAGAAAACCTTTGCCTGAAGCGTGTCTATTCTGGCCCCTATGAAATCCAAGACCTGAGCAGGCTGAAGGGACGATGTTTTTGTAGTTTACAGTGATCCCCAATTGGTGGGCCAAACGCAGGAAATAGTCCCTGGCCGAGCATAGTAAATGCCTGGTGGGGGCGGCGAGGAGCCAGTCGTCCGGGTAAGGAAAGACCTGTATTCCCTGAAGCCTCAGGTGGGCCGCTACAGCTGCCCTGACCTTGGTGAACACCCTGGGGGCTGTGGTGAGACCAAAGGGGAGGACCCTGAACTGATAGTGGCTGGCTCCCAGCCGAAAGCGGAGAAATCTCCTGGATCACCTGTCCATTAGAATGTGGTAGTACGCATCCTTGAGATCTATGGAGCACATCCAGTCGTTCTCCTGCAGAAGGGGGAGACTAGATTGAATGGTGACCATCCAGGACAGGTTCAGTGCAGACAGGTCAAGAATTGGCCTTAGGTCCCCCGTCTTTTTTGGCACCAAAAAGAACCTGGAGTAAGTGCCTGATCCGGACTGGCCTGGGGGGACGCGCTGGATGGCTCTTTTACTTAGCAGCTCTTTTATCTCTAAGGCTGTCGCCTCCCTCTGATTGGGTGGGACATCGGGGAGGTGCCCCAATCGAGGGGGAGAATTCAGAAGGGAATAGAGTAACCTCTGGATATTATTCGGAGCACCCAGCGATCTGTCATGATAGACTCCCAATGTGCTAGGTGCTCTGAGAAATGCCCCCCGACTGCCTCCAGAGAGGAGCAGTTGGGCAACCCCTCAGGGTTGCTGCACGGGTCGATCAGAAAATCTGCCTCTGGGCCGGCGTCCACCTTGTTCTCCCCTGCCTTTGAAGGACGAAGGGTTTGGAACGAAATGGGATAGTTGAGATTTCCGGAACCACATCTTCTTTTGTCCTCTCTGGTTCCTGGAAAAAGACCTTCGAGGAGCCGAGAAGCGGATTCCAATGGCAGACATCTTCCCATCTTTCTCGCTCTGGAGAAGCGTATCACGGACGGTCTTGCCAAACAGCGTAGAACCGTCAAAGTGAGCATTTGCGAAGGACGCCTTGAAGGGTTCCGCAAAATCGGAGACAGGTATGATGCCGTAAGGCGATGCCTGCTCCGCTGGTTCTAGCGGCCCCCTCCATGGCATGGGAGAGAAGCCGCATAGAAGTGTTGGATATCGACTTTAGAGTGGCCATTTGTGTCGAGAAGGTTCGTTTGTCCTCGGCTGACATGGACTCTGGGGGTGACCCAGCGTACTCTTTGATTAGGTCTCACTGAAGCCGAATCACGTGTGCCAAGTAGTTCAGCGCCCTTACAGAGAAGGTGGCTGAAGCGAACATCCACTTTCCAATGCGGTCTATCGTCTGAGACTCCTTGTCTGGAGGATGTACCGAGGAACTTTTCTGCACTAGTTCCTTCTTGGTGGCAGCCGCCACTACCATGGCATCTACTGGAGAACCTTTGTTCCACGCTGTCCTGTCTGTGGGGGGGCAAAGAATTTTATCTGGTCTCCTGGGTACCGGCTCTACAGTGCCCGGCTCCTTCCATGCCCTGGTAGTTA
Source organism: Protopterus annectens (assembly GCF_019279795.1). Taxonomy (NCBI): domain Eukaryota; kingdom Metazoa; phylum Chordata; order Ceratodontiformes; family Protopteridae; genus Protopterus; species Protopterus annectens. Next base: position 623,621,386 of record NC_056733.1, read on the forward strand.
TAAGGTCTACCAGAGGATCGGCCGGAGGGGACACCCAAGAGGTAGATGGGCCTACGTCAAACGCCTGCAGAAACAGACTCATCCAAGGAAGGTTTTTGGGCTGACCACCCCCCTCTAATGTGCAGCATCTCCATGATGTCTCCAAAGGAGACGTCCTCAGGGGGTGACCTGGGGGAACCTTCCCCTTCCTCCAAGTCAGTGTCTTCTGTGAGGGACTCGGGGGAGTCCAAGTGCCTCCTTTTACACTTTCGTTTGTGAGGGACCTCCTCGGGGGGGCTGTCCAAGGAGGGCTCACCAACCAGGTCCTGTTCCTCTAGGGAAACCATCTGGGACGTAGACGCAGGCTGTCCCTGGGGTCGGATGATGGAAGACAGGTCCGTCTGCGAGGGAATGGCGGGTGGATCCGTAGCATGAGCCTCAAATCCCTCGAAAGGACCCTCTCCACGACATCGAAGGCCGAGGGTGAACTGCTCTCCCTGGGATCCGAGAGCAGCCCCCTCGGATCCGACGTGTGGATCCGCGCTGGAGTTGACGCGATTGGATCCGAAAAGGAAGTGCGCTCCTCCAACAGCATAGGAGCCGAAGACGCACTAACCCCTCCAGATCCGAGGCTCGGCTCATGGCCCCAAGAGCTCGGATCCAAAAAAGCACCCGACAAACTCGAGGGTACAGCCGGCGTTGAAGTAGCGATTACTATCGGCGCCGGCACCCCGGCTCCGACACTACCCAGATCCAATGGCTCCAAAACCCGATAGTGGATCGGAGAAGGAGCAATGGGGGCAAAGAAAGGGGCCGAGCAAGAGCACTCCCATCTGCATCTGGGCCTGGAGGAAGCGACGCATCATCCGGTCCATGTCCACATCTGAAAGGCTCCTAGTGGATCTGGAAGAAGCTGCCGAGGCTGGCTGGGAAGGTCGCCTCGACGACATCGAAGGTGACCGAGACTCCTTCTCTGGCTCTGGAGAAAAGCGTGGAGAGTGAAGCCGAGAGGGGGAAGACCCAGAGGCCCTCAGGGGAGAGCAGAGCTGCTTAGCCGGCGGGGCCGAGGGGGCAGAATCGGCCCGCCGCTTGTGGCTCTTATGCCTCCCCCTGTCACGCTCCTTGTCCCTTCTTTTTTTTTTCCTGGAGTCCCTCTCACCCTGGACCGCAGTGGGAGTTTGTGTCCCGGCCATGGGAGCAGGAACTGTAGGTGGAACAGCCGCGGCTGGTGCCATAGAGGAAGAGGAGGACGAAGTAGAATCTGGGGGCAAAAGACCTGCCAGGATTAGCTTGGTCCTCCTGTCCTTCATAGCCTGGGGGTTAAAAGCCGCACAAAATTTGCAGCCTGATTAAAGATGGGCAACCCCCAGGCACATAACACACTGAGTGTGGCCATCGGCTGGAGACAGCTTATGGCCACACTCAGAGCATTTAGAAAATACGGCCTTAGGCCCTTCAGCCACTTTAGTCACACCACACCTTCACACACACAGATAAGGGGGAACTATAACTAACAGAAAAATTTTTTACTAGGTATACTAGGGTTGGAGAAGGAACACACACACACACACACACACACACACACACACACACACACACACACACACACACACACACACACACACACACACACACACAGTTTTTGAAGAAACCGGATAATAAAACTAGAGAATAAACCCTCTAAATCTACTCACAAACTGCCAAGAGCTCATCACTCTTGCTTCAAGAAGCCGCGGCAAATGAGATCTGGGAACTGGAAAGAGGTAGCAGGGTATTATGGGTAAGGGGAGGAGCTAGGAGCTCAGATCTCGAGCTTGGAAAGCTGCCGGCTCAGATCCAGATCGGATCAGATACCCACAGGTTGCTGATCAAATGAAGTTAACTACTTCAGATTCTAGGTTTTGATGGCTGCTTAGCTATTGATCGACTTCCTTTCACTCTCACCCATATCAATATTTCTCTGAATGAAGCAACTACAGTGTGAAATATATGTGCTGAGACAGTGCACTTACTTTACACCAGCCTCAGGCAGATCACTTATCACACCATCCATCCTTCTTTAATTAATGAACAAGCATCACAGGTGTGTGCACAGTCTTCAAAAAGCATTTTTATTAGCAGATATCTACTGAGCTAGGTTTAGTCTGCACCACAGCTTACTTAAAGTGGTTGTGGGTGATGCACCACCACCTCAGAAGTCCATACCAAAAAAAGTTGTAGCATACTGCAGAAACATTAGTTATGCTACATATGCCATAAATAGCAGATGGATGAGTACTCACCATATTATCTGATATTCAAGAAGGCCATCTTCATTAGCTGACAGCTAGGATTTCATTCTTGGCAGCCCTTTCTGTCAGCACAGTTCTTTAAGTTCTCTAGCTACCCAATGAGGATTGGTATAACCCCCCCCCCCTTATAGTGCATGTTTTGATGTCATCATACCAGGTTAGGAGAGGTACACCTGGCCCCACGATCCCCAGTTTTGTCCCCAAGGAACATAAGTCAGCTGCCTGTAAAAGACAACGACAAAGGTCAGGGCTATAAAACTGTAATACTTCAGGCCATTCAACATGTGGGACAACTGGATGGGTCAAAAAAATTGCTGGACAGAGAAAATATATGTAACCACTGCAAAGGGACACGTAGAAGATAGTTTATTTATTTAGTAATTTGACATTTGCTGACTGGGAAAGACCGACTGGCTCAGGAACCCATTTTTGGTGGAGGCCCAGGGAGAAAAGCTCCACAAAGTAAAAATACAAATGACAAAAATGCATATGACAAAGAGAAAAAATGAAGTTATGTCCTCACCATAACATTCCATGTTTGTAGTCCATCTCGCCCTTCATTCTTACACATGGGTTCGGAGACGATCCTCGGCTCCGACTCAGCCTCAGCAAGCTCAAAGTCTTCTAGCTGGCTCGTGGCTAGGTAGGTATCCCATGGTGTACCAGTATAATCCCCAGATCTTGTTTGCTGCTAAACAATAGAAAGAAAGAACAAAAACTATCCAGAAAGAACAACAATAATAAAAGGTCTCCACCTGATAAGAAAAATGTTTCTGTCTCCAGATCCTTCCAGGACGGGGGTAGGAGGGTGGGTTCGTAAGAATGAAGGGCGAGATGGACTACAAACATGGAACATTATGGTGAGTACATAACTTCTTTATGTTCTGTAGTCCTATCTCACCTTCATTATTACACATGGGACAGCGTCCCTAGCACCTTATTCTTGGGTGGCTCATGGAAAAATACTCCTGAGTACCGTGGAACCAAAGGAGGCTCTACCCGTAGAGGTCAAATCCAATTTGCAATGAGTGATAAAGGTGTGAGGGGCAGCCCATGTTGCTGCTGCACAAATAGCAATGGGACCAAGCGAAAGCGCTTGATTCAAACTGTTGGGATTCGTGTTTGCAATTGTTTTTCACTTGGTTGAAGTTTTGTGCTGAAAAGCAAGGTGTTTTTAAAAGAAGTTTTTAACAAGCAATAAAATCGTTTACTTCGTTCCTCCGTTGGCTGTTTTTGAGCAGTGGTAAGCTTGCTTTTGTTTTTTTGGTGCTTACACTTTGTTTTATTGCTGCTGCACAAATATTATCAATTGGAATCCTGGCTTGAAAGGCTGCAGAAGTAGACTGGGATCTTGTAGAATGAGCCTTAATTTTGAACGGTAAAGGCTTTCCATCGGAAGAATAAATGTAGGATATACAACTGGAAATCCAATTCGAAAGGGTCACTTTGGAAACTGGGAGACCTAATCTGGAGTCGGAGAAGGAAACAAACAATTGGTCAGACTTCCTGAATGTCTTGGTCCGGTGTAGATAGAACCGTAATTGTCTGTGAACATCCAACTGATGAAATCTGTATTCTGCCGTGTTGGAGTGATTAGGGAAGAACACCGGAAGCTCTATAGTTTGATTCAAGTTATTATGAGAGCACACCTTGGGGACAAAGGATGGCTTTGTATGAAGAGATACTTTATCTTTGTGGAAAATCAAATAAGGGGGCTTGACAGACAGTGCTTGTAACTCTGATACTCGTCTAGCAGATGTGATTGCCACCAGTAAGTACAGCTGTATACACTTACCATAAATGTAGATGTTCGAGTGTATTCACTGTTGCAGTCATTACATTTGGGTAATCTGCTGGCAGGTTGCCCTCAGTCGGTCTGAATTCCAAAGTCTTGGGTCCTGCGTTGGTTGCTGTCTCCTCTTCCATGATGTCAGGTCGTCAGGGGTATAAAACAAGCAGCCAATGCCATTTTCTTTAGTTTTTCTTGCCCCAGATGTCAGGTGCCCACCAAATGGGTAGCAAAAAAAAAAAAAAAAAAAAAATATATATATATATATATATATATATATATATATATATGCAACAATACAAACTTTACCTTCACCTCCAAGCAAATACACCACAAAGGTTGTAGAAGATAGTGAAGGAAAGAGGAACTCTAGAATAAAAAAGGGATGGCGGGCAGGTAACCTGGACTGCAACAGTGAATACACTTGAACATCTACATTTATGGTAAGTGTACACAACTGTACTATGTTCTTCATGTTTCACTGTTGCAGTCATTACATTTGGGTAGAATCCCAAAGCTATGGATGGGAGGCTGGAGCTAAACTGCATTAGGGGTGGCTATAAGGCCCTGCAGAACTGCAGTGGCAAAGCCTGAACTGGACTTAGAGAGGCAAATGACAATACTTTGCAAAAGTGTGAAAGGAACTCCAAGTAGCAGCCTCTAGAATGTCTTTGGTTGGTACTCCTCTGAGGAAAAGCTGCTGATGTAGCTGCAGCCCTGGTGGAATGAGACCTGATGCCCTTGGGCACCGGTTTGCCATGGTGTAAGTAGCAGAAATGAATGCAGTGGCTTATCCACTTTGAAATAGTCTGCTTTGAAATAGCCTTTCCCTCTGATCTTGCAGCAAATGTCACTAGTAACTGCTCAGTTTTTCTTAGAGCTTTAGTCCTGCTCAAGTAAAATCTTAGTTGTCTGTGTACATCCAAGGAATGCAGAATCCGCTCCCCCTTGTTCTGCAAATTTGGAAACAAGGTTGGCAGATGAATAGTTTGGTTAAGAGCCACACTAGAAACCACCTTAGGCATAAATGAAGGATTTGTCCTGAGGGACACCCTGTCTGGGTAAAATATGATAAAAGGCTCCACAGCCATGAGGGCCTGTAGCTCTGAGACCCTTCTTGCTGAAGTAATTGCCAGGAAAAGTTTTCCATGATAAGAACTTTAGATCTGCAGTAGCAGCTGGTTCAAATGGAGGCAGGGTGAGCTTTTCCAACACATAATTCAGGTCCCATGCAGTAATTGGTGATCTTTTGGGATGCCTTAAATTTTGGCCCCTCTAAGATACTGCTTTAGTAAAGGATGAGAAAAGATTGGTGGCTCTGTGTTGTAATGAGCCGAGATGGCAGAGGCATGGATTTTTACTGATGAAAAAGATAGGCCTTTGTCAAGCATCTCAGTCAAGTATTGTAAAATCTGAGGAATATTTGGCTCTACTGTGTCAGTTCCTTGTGCTTGGTTCCAAGCACAGAATCTCTTCCATTTATCAGCATAAGATTTTCTAGTACTAGGCCTTCTGGCTTCCAAAATGACATCCATCACAGCTTTACTGAGAGGTGTTGTTTGAATAACTACATGATCAGCCATGCTGCCAGGTTCAGTGTTTGGAGCTGATTGTGCAGGATCTGACTGTTTTGCTGGGACAGTAAGTGAGGTATTTGAGGCAAGTACCAAGCTGGGAATTGAGACATGTTCCTTAGGATTGGGTACCAGTATTGGTGGGGCCAGTCCGGGGCAATTAGTATCATCTTTGGTTTCTCTTATCTAACTTTTAGTAGGACCTTGGGAAGAAGAGGCAGAGGAGGAAAGGCGTAAACTGATAGGTTTTTCCAACTGAAGGTTAGGAGTCCACTTTCCATGCTCGTCTGTGATAAGTCCTTGTGCAGAATTTTTTCAGTTGATAATTCCGAGGAGAGGCAAATAGGTCTATGTCCTGGCTCCCCCATTTCTTTGTTATCAGGCTGAAGACTTGTGGATCTAGTTTCCACTCATGAGGGTCCATAAGGTTTCTGCTTAAATCATCTGCCAGAGTATTATGCTTTCCTGGCAGGAATTGAGCTTGAAGATGTACTTGGTAAGTCAAGGCTGTGTCCCACAGTGCCATGGCTAGTCTGCAAAGGGGGCATGAGTGCGTGCCCCCCTGCTTATTTATGTACCACATAACCATGGTGTTGTCTTGCCTTTATCAGTAGTTGTCCTGGATGAAGTAAGTCCTTGAAGGCTGTCAGGGCATTTTGAACAGCTAACATCTCTTTTTGGTTGATATGCAGATGCATTTGTTTTGGGGTCCATATGCCCTGAATGCATTTTCCCGCCAGATGGGCCATCCCATGCATAGTCTGATGCGTCTGTTGTTAAGGTTTGGCTGGCAGGGGGTAGAGTGAAAGCCCATCCCATGTTTTGGTGACATGCCTTTGCCCACCATAGAAAATCCTGTTGGAGGCAGGGAATGAGCGGAATCATTGTTTCCAGACTGTGACAATGTTGACTCCATACACTTTTTAGGTACCACTGTAGTTTCCTCATATGCAGTCTTGCATATGGAATCAGCAGAATGCAGGATGCCATGAACCCCAAAGCCTGCAGAGTTTGTCTTACAGATATCTGGGTTTTTGTTGCCATCAGTTTGAAGTAAGTAGTCAGTTGCCTTTGTTTGTCTGGCATGAGGAAAGCCATCTGAGCAGTTGTATTCAAGCTTGCACCCAGGAATGTTATCTTTTGAGAAGGTACCAGTTGTGATTTCTTTTCATTTATTGTGTACCCAAGGCATGTTAGAAGCCTTTTCACAAAGGCCAGATGCTGAAGAAGAATGTCCTTGTTCTCTGCTTGAATGAGACAGTCGTCCAAGTAAGGATATATTTGTATACTTGTCTGCAAAATGCAATTACTAGTGCCAGGCACTTTGTAAAGACCTGGGGCGCAGTAGATAAGCCAAAGGGCAGTGCAGGGAATTGGTAATGCATAAAGCCAGCCTTGAAACGGAGGTATCTTCTGCACGATTCCCTTAGTGGGATATGCAGGTATGCCTCTTTTAGGTCTAATATCACCAGCCAAGCGTTCTTGCCCAGCATGGGCAGAAGCTGCTGAAAAGTTAGCATTTTGAATTTTGGAATTGTTGTTGTGTCTTTTTGGCTTTTCGGTTAAGGGCGCCACAGCCGGAACTCCGTCCGCTAATGATTGGTAGTTGAGTTTTACGTGCGAGTTACCAGCCCTGGCAAAACCTTCAACGAAGGTACGCTCATTCATGCATGTCTCCACGCAGAAGACGCTCTGTTGGAATGTCCAGGTATGTGTTCAAAATTGATAAATCTGGTATTGGACGCCAGGCATTGTCTTTTCTGGGTACCAAGAACAGTCTTGAATAAAAACCTTGTCCTTTTTCCTGTTCTGGTACTGGCTGAATAATTCCCATATCCATGAGGGACGTAACCTGTTTCTGTGCCTCTGCCCATTGATTTTTTGGCAGATCTGGCCAACCGTTTGCAGTTGGTAGAGTGTGGAAGTGGAATCTGTATCCCTGAGATACTATGTTTAACACCCACTTGTCCTGGGTTATTAACTACCAATTTTGAGGCTTTGCCACTGCAGTTCTGCAGGGCCTTATAGCCACCCCTAATGCAATTTAGCTCCAGCCTCCCATCCATAGCTTTGGGATTCTACCCAAATGTAATGACTGCAACAGTGAAACACGAAGAATGTAGTACAGTTGTGTTGAGCATAGAGGGGCCAAAATTTAAGGCATCCCAAAAGATCACCAATTACTGCATGGGACCTCAATTATGTGTTGGAAAAGCTCACCCTGCCTCCATTTGAACCAGCTGCTACTGCAGATCTAAAGTTCTTATCATGGAAAACTTTTCCTGGCAATTACTTCAGCAAGAATGGTCTCAGAGCTACAGGCCCTCATGGCTGTGGAGCCTTTTATCATATTTTACCCAGACAGGGTGTCCCTCAGGACAAATCCTTCATTTATGCCTAAGGTGGTTTCCAGTGTGGCTCTTAACCAAACTATTCATCTGCCAACCTTGTTTCCAAATTTGCAGAACAAGGAGGAGCGGATTCTGCATTCCTTGGACGTACACAGACAACTAAGATTTTACTTGAGCAGGACTAAAGCTCTAAGAAAAACTGAGCAGTTACTAGTGACATTTGCTGCAAGATCAGAGGGAAAGGCTATTTCAAAGCAGACTATTTCAAAGTGGATAAGCCACTGCATTCATTTCTGCTACTTACACCATGGCAAACCGGTGCCCAAGGGCATCAGGTCTCATTCCACCAGGGCTGCAGCTACATCAGCAGCTTTTCCTCAGAGGAGTACCAACCAAAGACATTCTAGAGGCTGCTACTTGGAGTTCTTTTCACACTTTTGCAAAGTATTATCATTTGCCTCTCTAAGTCCAGTTCAGGCTTTGCCACTGCAGTTCTGCAGGACCTTATAGCCACCCCTAATGCAGTTTAGCTTCAGCCTCCCATCCATAGCTTTGGGATTCTACCCAAATGTAATGACTGCAACAGTGAAACACGAAGAACGTAGTACAGTTGTGTACACTTACCATAAATGTAGATGTTCAAGTGTATTCACTGTTGCAGTCCAGGTTACCTGCCCGCCATCCCTTTTTTATTCTAGAGTTCCTCTTTCCTTCACTATCTTCTACAACCTTTGTGGTGTATTTGCTTGGAGGTGAAGTATTGTAAAATCTGAGGAATATTTGGCTCTACTGTGTCAGTTCCTTGTGCTTGGTTCCAAGCACAGAATCTCTTCCATTTATCAGCATAAGATTTTCTAGTACTAGGCCTTCTGGCTTCCAAAATGACATCCATCACAGCTTTACTGAGAGGTGTTGTTTGAATAACTACATGATCAGCCATGCTGCCAGGTTCAGTGTTTGGAGCTGATTGTGCAGGATCTGACTGTTTTGCTGGGACAGTAAGTGAGGTATTTGAGGCAAGTACCAAGCTGGGAATTGAGACATGTTCCTTAGGATTGGGTACCAGTATTGGCGGGGCCAGTCCGGGGCAATTAGTATCATCTTTGGTTTCTCTTATCTAACTTTTAGTAGGACCTTGGGAAGAAGAGGCAGAGGAGGAAAGGCGTAAACTGATAGGTTTTTCCAACTGAAGGTTAGGGAGTCCACTTTCCATGCTCGTCTGTGATAAGTCCTTGTGCAGAATTTTTTCAGTTGATAATTCCGAGGAGAGGCAAATAGGTCTATGTCCTGGCTCCCCCATTTCTTTGTTATCAGGCTGAAGACTTGTGGATCTAGTTTCCACTCATGAGGGTCCATAAGGTTTCTGCTTAAATCATCTGCCAGAGTATTATGCTTTCCTGGCAGGAATTGAGCTTGAAGATGTACTTGGTAAGTCAAGGCTGTGTCCCACAGTGCCATGGCTAGTCTGCAAAGGGGGCATGAGTGCGTGCCCCCCTGCTTATTTATGTACCACATAACCATGGTGTTGTCTGTCTTTATCAGTAGTTGTCCTGGATGAAGTAAGTCCTTGAAGGCTGTCAGGGCATTTTGAACAGCTAACATCTCTTTTTGGTTGATATGCAGATGCATTTGTTTTGGGGTCCATATGCCCTGAATGCATTTTCCCGCCAGATGGGCCCCCCCCCCATGCATAGTCTGATGCGTCTGTTGTTAAGGTTTGGCTGGCAGGGGGTAGAGTGAAAGCCCATCCCATGTTTTGGTGACATGCCTTTGCCCACCATAGAAAATCCTGTTGGAGGCAGGGAATGAGCGGAATCATTGTTTCCAGACTGTGACAATGTTGACTCCATACACTTTTTAGGTACCACTGTAGTTTCCTCATATGCAGTCTTGCATATGGAATCAGCAGAATGCAGGATGCCATGAACCCCAAAGCCTGCAGAGTTTGTCTTACAGATATCTGGGTTTTTGTTGCCATCAGTTTGAAGTAAGTAGTCAGTTGCCTTTGTTTGTCTGGCATGAGGAAAGCCATCTGAGCAGTTGTATTCAAGCTTGCACCCAGGAATGTTATCTTTTGAGAAGGTACCAGTTGTGATTTCTTTTCATTTATTGTGTACCCAAGGCATGTTAGAAGCCTTTTCACAAAGGCCAGATGCTGAAGAAGAATGTCCTTGTTCTCTGCTTGAATGAGACAGTCGTCCAAGTAAGGATATATTTGTATACTTGTCTGCAAAATGCAATTACTAGTGCCAGGCACTTTGTAAAGACCTGGGGCGCAGTAGATAAGCCAAAGGGCAGTGCAGGGAATTGGTAATGCATAAAGCCAGCCTTGAAACGGAGGTATCTTCTGCACGATTCCCTTAGTGGGATATGCAGGTATGCCTCTTTTAGGTCTAATATCACCAGCCAAGCGTTCTTGCCCAGCATGGGCAGAAGCTGCTGCAAAGTTAGCATTTTGAATTTTGGAATTGTTGTTGTGTCTTTTTGGCTTTTCCCGGTTAAGGGTCGCCACAGCGGAACTCCGGTCCGCTAATGATTGGTAGTTGAGTTTTACGTGCCGAGTTACCAGCCCTGACGCAAAACCTTCAACGAAGGTACGCTCATTCATGCATGTCTCCACGCAGAAGACGCTCTGTTGGAATGTCCAGGTATGTGTTCAAAATTGATAAATCTGGTATTGGACGCCAGGCATTGTCTTTTCTGGGTACCAAGAACAGTCTTGAATAAAAACCTTGTCCTTTTTCCTGTTCTGGTACTGGCTGAATAATTCCCATATCCATGAGGGACGTAACCTGTTTCTGTGCCTCTGCCCATTGATTTTTTGGCAGATCTGGCCAACCGTTTGCAGTTGGTAGAGTGTGGAAGTGGAATCTGTATCCCTGAGATACTATGTTTAACACCCACTTGTCCTGGGTTATTAACTACCAATTTTGAGCATAAAGTGCTAATTTTCCCCCTAGGGGTGCTGACAAAAGATAAGTGCTTGGTGATGGCAGAGGGAAGTCATTGAGACTGTTTACTGCAGGGCTGCACTTTATTTCCTCCAGATTTGGAGGTAGAAGCACCCCATTGCTTTGACCTGTACGAATCCTGTGACTGGTATCTAGAACCTTTAGGGCGCCTGGATTTGCCCTGTTGAGCTCTATCGGACACAGGAAAGGACCAGTTTTTTGTAGGCCAGTGTCTACTGAATCTTGGTGGCTGCACTTGTAAGAAGTCTTTTACAGTTTGCATAGACTTAGCTTTGTCTTGCATTTTCTTTAAAACCTCTTCTGCCTTAATACCAAACAGAGTATCATGCTGTAAAGGTGCATCCTGCAATTTAGCTTTAACATGATCAAGCAAATTTTGCTCTTTTAGCCAGGCATGCTTCCTAATCACAGATCCAGTAAGTGTGGCCCTGCAGGAGTCCTCTAAGGAATCAAAACCACATTGCAAAGTATGCTTTCCAACTTGTTCTGCTGCATGCAATAATTCCTGCAATTCTTTATTTTCTGCACATTCTGAAGTCAACATCATTTTCTGTTTCAGTAATCCCATAACATGTTGTTGATACTTCAGCATATGAAACTGGCAGTTTAAGGCCCTAATCGCCAAGGTTGTAGATGTATAAACCTTTTTCCCCATCTATCCAGTGCCCTTGAATCTCTGTCAAAGGGGGTAGGATTTGTTGCTGTTGAGGCCTTAACACCTTTTGGATACTGTGAAATAGCTTCAGGGTCAGCAGCAGGGTTTCTAAATAAAATGTGTGTGAATCAGGAACCCTGTAATATCTGTCTGGCTTGCTAGGAGCCGGAGATAAGGAGTCTGGAGTCAAGCTTGACTCCGAAAACACATCATCCACAATGTCTAAAACAGGAGGTATGGCTAAAGGCCTATGCTGAGAGAGAAGAAGGAAATCCCTGAGCCTCTTTTTTGATTCTGAGAAATCTTGACTCTCCCAGTGAAAATGCTCCCTCAAAGTATGCAAGGTTTCTCCAAAGGAATAATCTTCAGGAGGAGATGCAGATGGGATAGATTCCTCTGCATCAGAATCCTCATAGGGTGGTATAGATAATTCCTGATCAGAAGAGGAATCAAAAGAAATAGAAACCTGATCTGAAGATTCATAATCAGTGTCTTGCCTAGGCCTCTTATCAGGAGAGGCTGGTAACCCCTGATCAAGGTAATTAGGTCTTCAGCCATTTTGATAATCTGTTTTTTGGGCATAGAGGCCTGTGCACATGGCTCATGCGTCAGTTTTTTAGCTTTAGAAGTTGCTTTTGTTATTGATTTTGAAGCTGGCATCAGTTTTATTTAAAATGTTGTGGCCTGAATACACCCTCAGAAGCCTGCTCAGCGTCTCCGGATCCATCCGAGGGAGAGACATCCGCGGGTACAATCGCGGCATGCCGGACTCCACATGGGTCTCGGTAGGGGCCTGCGACTCGAAAGTAGCGGTATCAGGGGCTGCGTAAGTGCCTCACTGAGTACCGGCGAGCCAGCGACTGGCTTAGGAGAAGCTTCGCCATCGGTTTTGGACCTCGACGGTCTGTCTCTGTCCTTTTCTTTGCGTTTTTTGTGTACTCCAGTAGTCGGATTGCTATCAGACGACATTTCAGGATAGTTAAATTTGTTTCCAAAATATTTTGAGGCAAAGATATACTGATGCTTAACAGTGCGTTGGTTAAATCTAGCACAAAACCGACAGCTAGGCACGTTATGATCAGGGGCTAGGCAAGGAATACAGTATAAATGGAAATCCTTATGAGGTATTTGCTTCCCACAAGTAATGCAATTATTAACTTTTTCTGACATCGGTATGGAGCAAGAAAAAAGTTTCCCCAACTGGGTACTTAGCTTTAGTGAAGACTTCAGTTCTGAAACTCGAATTCGAAAATTTCAGGAGTCAGCCAACTGGCACTTGCAAACTGCTTTCTGCTTCAGGCACCGTGAGGCAAGAAAGACTAAAGAAAATGGCGTTGGCTGCTTGTTTTATACCCCTGACGACCTAACGTCATGGAAGAGGAGACAGCAATTGACGCAGGACCCAAGACTTTGGAATTCAGGCCGCCTGAGGGCAACCTGCCAGCAGATTACCTAAATGTAATGACTGCAACAGTGAAACACGAAGAACATCAAAGTCTTCTAAGACAGGAACTTCAACGAACACGAATGAGCTGGTTCAAAGGGTGAAGATGTTAATTTGGATAGGACAAAGTTTAGGTCCCATGAAGCTACCAGTTCCTGAAAGGGAGGTCTCAACAAAATAGCACCTTTAAGGAAGGTTTTACACAATCTGTGTGACATCAGATTAGACTCATGTTGACCCCCACATGAAAATTTGATATTGCTGCCAATTGAACCCTAATTGTGGCAGCAGCAGAACCTAGTGAAAAAGTTCAGACAAGAATTCCAATACTACTGGAATGGATGCGGTATAAGGGTCAACATTCCTTTCCTCAGCACAGATAGAAAACCTTCTCCATTTGCTAGTATATAACTTTCTAGTGGAAGGTTTGTGAGAAGATGTAAGAACGTGGGTCACAGCAGGTGAGAAATAATGAAGCCTGACTAGGGATGGAACAGGAGCAGCCAAGCTGTCAAATTGAGGGTGTGGAGGTTGGGATGAAGAGAGCCTGACATGTGCATCAATAGATCTGGCACTGGGTCCAGAGTCCATGGGTCATCTAGTAGATGAGGCCTGAGAAAGGGGAACCAAACCTGACAAGGCCAGTAAGGAGTGATAAGGATCAATTTGCTTCCTAACAGTTTTGCTTTCTGAATCACCTTGGATATGAGAGGAAAGGGCGGGAAAGCATAAAGGAGACCCAGGGGCCAATCGTGAACAAGTGTGCCTCTCGATGACTCCCCCGGAGGGGGTATAAGGGAAAAGTAGCTGCTGCATTTGGAGTTGATCGGACTGACAAAAAGATCGCAGCAAGGCCGCCCCCATCTGCGGAAACTCTGTTCCGCTATCTCATTCTTCAGAGACCACTCGTGAGGCATCAAGATTGCCCAACTGAGTTTGTCGGCTATCACGTTGGTTGTCCCCGGGATGTGCATTGCCACTAGAAAGCACTGGGAAGATATTGCCCATTTCCAAACATGAATAGCCTCTCAACAGAGTGGGTATGATCTGGTTCCACCTTGTTTGTTGAGATACCATACTACCGACATGTTGTCTGATTGAATTGCTATCTCCCCAGAGGAAGAAGGTTGTGGAGTGCTTGCAATGCCAGAAGCACTGCCCTCATCTCTAGGACACTGATATGCAAGTGGATCTTATAATCTTGCCATGTGCCTTGGACAGTCCTGCCTAGATAATGCCCCCCCACCCTGTTAGACATCCGTGGTCACAGTAGCAATGGGTTGATGAGGAAGGAATGAAGTGCCTGTCGTTAGCTGGCTGGGTTGGATCCACCAACGGAGGTCCTTTTTGCAAGACTCTTAAAATTATGTGGTGGAACAGAGGCAGTTAGAAGGACTACTGGGACGATAGAAGCCATTGAAGATTCTGCATGTGTAGTCTGGCAAGAGGGACTAGAAATATGGTGGAGGCCATGGTCAGTAGAAGTTTTATCACTGTCTTTGACTTTCCGGAGGGGGAGTTGACGAAGGACTTGTATGAGATTCTGTGCTCTTTCTGCTGGAAGATGAGCCAGCATGGCGACTGTGTCTAGTTCTGCACCTATAAAAGTCACAAATTGAGAGGGCGATAAGGCAGACTTTTCCCAGTTTATAGTAATCCCCAACTGGGCACAAAGTTGGATAGTGGAGTCTTTGGTTTGAAAAAGTAGATGCCTGGTGGAGGCAGTCAGGAGCCAGTTTTCCAGATACGGAAACACTTAGAATCCTAGACGTCTCAAGTGAGCTGTCACTACTGCCATACACTTGGTGAACACCCTGGGGGCTGTTGTGAGACCAAAGGGCAGAGCACGAAACTGGTAGTGACTGGCTCCCAGCCTGAAGCGTAGGTGGCTCCTTGATGCTCTGTCCATTTTTATGTGGTAGTATGTGTCTTGGAGGACTATTGAGCACATCCAAGTGTCTTTTCCTAATAGAGAGAGTATAGACTGCAGTGTCACCATCCTGTCCTTCTTTACGGATTTGTTTAATTTGCTGAGGTCCAAGATGGGGCTCCAGTCTCCTGTACGTTTTGGCACTAAAAAGAATCTGGAGTAAGTTCCGAACCCTACCTGATCTGCGGGGACAGTTTGGATGACTCTGCTTGCGAGCAACTTGTTCACTTCTACAGTTGTTTGATCTCTGTGATTGGTTGGAACATCCGGGATCCTCTTGGGAACATGAGGTGGAAGAGAAAAGGGTATGGAGTAACCACTGGTGATAATTCTTTGTACCCATTTGTCTCAGGTGGTGCTTAGCCAGGCTTCTGGATACAAAGAAATGTGACCCCCGACTGGCTCCAGAGAAGCACAGTCGGGCTCCACATCAGGAGCACTGATAGGGCCGGCCTCGAAATGAATCGCGGCCTCCCTGGTTTTGCGGCCCGCCTCTGCCTCTAGGGCAATGTTTACCATTTGCTCCTCCTCCTCTGCCCCTGAAGGAGGAGACACCCCGTGCATCCTGGAAAAACCTCTGGGACTTCTTGAACTACATTTTACCACCTCTCTGATTCTTGGGGTATGGTCTAGAGGGGACAGTAAAACGTACTCCCACGGCAGAGAGCGTTTTCCCTTCTTGCTCACACCTGGTGAGTGTGTCTTTTACGTTAGGTCCAAACAAGGAAGAACCATCAAAGGGGGAGCTGGTAAAGGTAGACGAACGGCTCTGCAAAATTACACAAGCGCATTCAGGAGTGCCTCCTAAGGGAAACTCCTGAACCCGCTGCCCTGCTCGCTCCATCGGCTGCATAAGAAATCAGCCTTATGGATGAGTTAATAATGGAATTCAAGGTGGACAACTGAGCAGACACCTTATCAGGGACTCCTTCAGTAGATGTACCTTGTAGAGTCTCTCCCAACTCCTTAAGGAGATCTCTCTGAAGCCTTGTAAAATGTGTTAGGTAGTTCAACGATCTGAGTGTGAATGCCGCTGACGAAAAGATACGCTTACCATATCCGTCCATCATTCAAGACTCCTTGTTCGTCGGATGGACAGATGAAGAAGTCTCCGCTAGTTCCTTCTTAGTGGATGCCGCCACCACCACCATGGCATCTACAGGAACGCCCTTGGGCAAAAATTCCTTTTCCTTGGGGGCTGACAAAAATTTATTAGGTCTCCTGGGGACTGGCTCCACGGCATCAGGAGTCTCCCACACCTTTCGACTAACAAGGTCTAAAAGTTCGTCAAAAGGTGTAGACACCCGAGAGGCTGAAGGCTGAGACCCAAAAGCCTTCAGGTACACCGACTCCTCAGACTCTGCTTAAGGATCTCTAAGACGTCAACAAAGGAAACGTCATCAGAAGATGACTTGGGGGACCCTTCTGACTCCTCAAGGTCAATGTCGGAGGTAGAGACTCATCCTGGGAGTCTACATGATTCCTCTTGCATGTTATCTTCTGAGGGGGCTCCTCAGAAGGATATTCT
Organism: Protopterus annectens; assembly: GCF_019279795.1. NCBI lineage: Eukaryota > Metazoa > Chordata > Ceratodontiformes > Protopteridae > Protopterus > Protopterus annectens. The sequence goes on from NC_056733.1 coordinate 623,637,899, forward strand.
GGGGAGGTCTCGGAAGAGTGGGGGCCACCAGCCGGGGGCTCCTGAGGCTGCGGGTCTCTGCTGTCTAGAGAGGGAGTAGGTGCTGAGACGGAGGTCAGTGCCCGAGGAGGAAGAGTGTCGGTACCCCTGGGTGGAGCTGATGATCGGGACAGCACACTCCGCATCATCTCGAAGGCCAACCTCTCTGGCTCCGAAGGGGTGGAGGAAGTCATCGTCTCTAGAACCATATAGATAGATATACCATAGAGGTAGATGTAGGGTCTGAGCTCAACCTAGCCGACACACTGAGGGGGAGACTCGGAAATGAAGAGGTCCGGGTCCTAGCATCCCTGTCGGGTCCGACTGGAGAGCTTTGGCTCCCGGACAGCACCAAAGGTGTCGAAGTGGAACTCTGCTCCGAGACAGCCTCGGGAGGAGCTGGAACAGAGGGTTCCACAACCAGCAGTACTGAGCACTCCGGCTCAGAAAGTCCAGCACAGCTCGGAGGAGGAACCACAGAAGGGGAAATGGTCTCAAGTGGCACTGGGACCGACTGGGTCATAGCTAACAGCATTTTTGGTAAGGCAGACGACTTAAGGAGTCTCAGCACTACTCTCTCCACATCTTCTTCTGATAAGCTCCTGGAAGATCTGGAAGACAGTGTGGGCGATCTAGACCTCTGTAAGATAGGGGACCTTAAAGTTGGGGAGACCAGTAATGGATCCATGGACTGGCTCCAATGTCTGGTACCAGTAGTCGGCTCCGAAATGCATGGGGCCAACACTGGAGCCATAGTAGCAACAACCTCCATCAGTTCTGAAATCAGTGGAGCCGAGGAGGGAGAAGAATTGTCTGGTTTGGATATTTTGGGAGGTGGTTCCGAGGCACTGGATGGCACCGGGGAATGCTTCTTGGAAGGTTTAACCATTTCCTTTTTAGATCCATGAGATTTCAAGGACGACGACGAACTGGCCAAGTCTTCCACAAAAGAAGGCTTAAGGAGACCTTTTAATATTAGTTTGTTCTTCCGCTCCTGCAAGACCCTGGCACTGAAAGAATGGCAAAACAAACACGTTTCTTGCATATGGATGGCTCCGAGGCAATACACACAGTTACTGTGGCCATCTGTAATGGATATCTTCTGAGAGCACTTCACACATTTCTTAAACCCAGAGGGTTTATGATAGTTTGCCTCTTTAGACATGGCAGTGGGATGCAGCAAAAAGACACAATCCAAACACACAGCGAGGACTAGGTCCTCTAACTTAAACGGGCCTAGCCCTGGGTAGAGAAGAAAGAGAGAAAACTAGGTCTTCTAACTCAAATGGACTTAGAAGAGAGAAGACTAAAGGTTTGAAACTACCAAATATACTTGACACACACACACAAAGTATAAGCCAGAAACAAATTCTCACTAGAGGAACTTTCATTCAAAATTTATGTCGTAGAACCAAATGGGTTGAAATATCAAAAAAAAAAGTATGTACTCATGATAATATTCCATGTTGGTAGTCCATCTCACCCTTCATTTTTACATATGGGTTCAGAGCAGAGGATTTTTAAGCTGGTTGGCTCGTGGCTAAGCAGGTATCCCATGGTGCACCAGTGCAATCCCCAGATCTTGTTTGCTGCTCACTAGCAATAGAAAGAGATAGAAAGAAACCCTTAAACAAGCCAATACTAAAGGGTCACCAACGAAGAAATTTATATTATTACCTCCAGATCTTCCAGGATGGGGGCAGGAGGGAGGGTTGGTAAAAATGAAGGGTGAGATGGACTACCAACATGGAACGTTATGGTGAGTACATAACTTATTTATGTTAAGTAGTCCAATCTCACCTTCATTTTTACATATGGGACAGCGTCCCTAGTGCCTAATTCTTGGGTGGCTCATTGGAAGATGCTCCTGAGCACCGTGGAGCCAAAGGATGATCTACCCCTAGAAGCCAAATCCAACTTATAATGAGTAATAAAGGTGTGAGGGGTAGCCCACGTAGCTGCTGCACAGATATGATCAATTGGTACCCTGGCTTGGAAGGCTGCAGAGGTAGACAGAGACCTGGTAGAGTGAGTTTTGATCCTGTGGGGTAAGGGTCTGCCCTCCGAGCTGTAGATGAAAGCTATGCAACTCGAAATCCAGTTAGACAATGTCACCTTAGAAACTGGCAAACCCAATCTGGAATCAGAAAAGGAAATGAACAATAGGTCTGACTTCCGAATTTCTTTAGTCCGTTGCAAACAGAAACGCAGCTGTCTGTGAACATCCAACTGGTGAAAACAGTATTCCGCTGCATTGCTATGATTGGGAAAGAAGACTGGAAGTTCAATGGACTGGTTCAATGTGGCACAAGAACAAACTTTGGGGACAAATGAAGGACTGGTACAGAAAGAAACCCTGTCTTTACGAAAAACTAAATAAGGTGGTTTAATAGACAGGGCATGTAGCTCAGAAACACGTCTGGCTGATGTAATAGCTACCAAAAACACAGTCTTCCAAGACAAATACTTTAAGGAAGCTGAATGAGACGGTTCAAAAGGAAGGGATGTTAGTTTGGGCAACACAAAATTTAAGCCCCAAGAAGCCACAGGTTCCTGTAAAGGTGGTCTCAGCAAGGTGGCTCCTCTCAAGAAGGTTTTACATAACTTATGCAACATAAGGTTAACATTTGGAGATCCCAAATAAAAATGTGAAATAGCCGCCAATTGTACTTTGATGGTGGCTGTGGCAGATCCCTGCTGAAAAAGCTCCGAAAGGCATTCCATAATTACGGGAACAGGAGCGGTGTAAGGATCCACATTCATTTTCTGTGCCCAAATAGAAAACCTTTTCCACTTACTGTCATACAGCCTTCTGGTTGATGGTTTGTGTGAGGATAAAAGAATATGGGACACTGATGATGAAACATCATGAAGCCTGACTAGAGATGGAACTGGATCAGCCAAGCTGTCAATCTGAGAGTGTGGAGAGAGGGGTGTAGTGAACCAGACAAGTGGGTCAGTAGATCTGGAACTGGGTCCAGGATCCAAAGATCGTCCAGAAGAGGCTCAAGGAAGGGAAACCAGACCTGACAAGGCCAGTAAGGAGCAATGAGGATCAACTTGCTTCCCAGTTGGTTGGCTTTCTGTATCACTTTGGTGATTAGAGGAAAAGGAGGGAAGGCATAGGGGAAGTCCCATGGGCCAATCGTGTACCAGAGCGTCTCTGGGTGCTTCCCCCGGAGGGGGAATTAGGGAAAAATATCTGCTGCACTTGGCATTGACTGGACTGGCAAAAAGGTCGCAGCAAGGCTGTCCCCATTTTAGGAAAATCTGTTCCACTATTTCCCATTTCAGAGACCTCTCGTGGGGCAGCAGGATTGCCCGGCTCAGATTGCCGGCTATCACGTTGGTTTTCCCCGGAATGTGCGTTGCCACCAGAAAGTGCTGGGAAGAAATCCCCCATTCCCAAACTCGCATGGCTTCTTGACAGAGGGGGTAAGATCTGGTACCGCCCTGTTTGTTGATATACCACACAACTGACATGTTGTCCGATTGTATCGCAATCATCCCTGGAGGAAGAAGGTCCTGAAGTGCCTGCAATGCAGAAGCACCGCTCTTATCACCAGAACATTGATATGCAGATGAGCCTCATGTTCTTGCCATGTGCCGTGGACCATCCTGCCCAGATAATGGCCCCCCACCCGACCTGGGAGGCATCCGTGGTCACAGTGGCAACGGGTTGGGCAGGCACAAAGGGAGCTCCCATGAACAAATTGTTGGGGGCTATCCACCAACGAAGGTCCTTTTTGCATGATTCTGTCAGCAGAATAGAGTGATTCAGCGGCAGGTATTGGAACGACCACTAGGAGAACAAGAGCCATTGAAGGATTCTCATATGCAATCTGGCTAGAGGTATTAACAGAATGGTTGAGGTCGAAGAATCCACTTTGCTTTGACCTTCCGAAGTGGGAGAAGTCTCTGAACTTGTGAGATGAGGTTTTGTGCTCTTTCAGCGGGAAGACGAACTGTCATATCCACTGTGTCTACCTCTGCGCCTATAAAAATCACAGACTGCGAGGGCAGTAATGCAGATTTTTCCCAATTTATGGAGATCCCTAGTTGAGCACAAAGCTGGATGGTGATGTCCCTGTTTTGGAGAAGTAGATGCCTGGTGGGGGCAGTCAGAAGCCAGTCGTCCAAATATGGAAACACCTGGAATCCCTGACATCTCAGGTGAGCTGTCTCTACTGCCATGCATTTGGTGAACACTCTGGGGGCTGTGGTGAGACAAAAGGGCAGAGCACGAAACTGATAATGGCTGGCTCCCTGACGCCTTGTTCATTTTTATATGGTAGTAGGCATTGTGGAGATCTAGAGAGCACATCCAATAGTCTTTCACTAATAACGGGAGTATCAACTACTGTTACTATCCGAAACTTGTCCTTTTTCATGGATTTGTTTAATCTGCTGAGGTCCAATATTGGCCTCCAGTCTCCGGTTCATTTTGGGACTAAAAAGAACCTGGAGTAAGTTCCGGATCCTATCTGGTCTGCTGGCACGGGCTGGATGACTCTTTTTGAGAGCAACTTGCTGATCTCCACAGTTGCCTGATCCCTGTGACTGGTGGAACATCTGGGATCTTCTTGGGAACCAACGGTGGAAGGGAAAAGGGTATGATATATATCCTCTGGTAACGACTCTTTGTACCCACTTGTCTTGGGTTAAATTTAGCCAGGCTTTTGGATACAAAGAGATGCGACCCCCGACTGGCCCCAGAGAAACGCAGTTGGGCCCCACATCAGGAGCGCTGATAAGGCCGCCCTCGAAAGGAACCATGGCCTTGCTGGTACTGCGGACGGCCCCTGCCTCTAGGGCGACGTCTACCATGTCCTCCTCCTCTGCCTCTGAAGGAGGATTCACTCTGTGTGTCTGGAAAGGCCCTCTGGGACTTTTTGAACCACATCTTACCTCCCCCCTTTGACCTTTGGGGTATGGTCGAGATGGGATGGTAAAATGGACTCCCACGGCAGAGAGACTCTTTCCTTCCTCTTCACACCGAGTGAGTGTATCTTTCACCTTGGAACCAAACAAGGAGGAACCATCAAATGGGGCGTTGGTGAAGGTGGACTTGAATGGCTCCGCAAAATTACACAAGCGCATCCAGGAGTGGCGCCTAAGGGCAACTCCTGAACCCGCTGCTCTGCTCGCTCCATCAGCCGCATGGAGGAGTTAACTACGGAATTTAGGGTGGACAACTGAGCAGAGATCCTATCCGGGACTCCCTCAGGACAAGCACCCTGTATGGAATCTCCTAACTCCTTGAGGAGATCCCTCTGCAACCTCGTGAAATGGGTAAGATAGTTCAGGGATCGAAGTGTAAAGGCCGCTGAACTAAATATGCGCTTCCCAAATCTGTCCATCTGTTGAGACTCCTTGTTTGGCAGATGTACAGAGGAAGTCATCTCCGCCAACTCCTTCTTCGTGGCTGCCGCCACCACCATGGCATCTACAGGAATGTCCTTAGACAAAGAATTAGTTTCCAGGAGGGGCAGACAGGAACTTATTTGGTCTTCTAGGTACTGGCTCCATGGCATCAGGAGTATCCCACACCTTCCGACTAACCAGATCCATTAGCTCGTCAAAAGGTGGAGACACCCAAGAGGCAGAGGGTTGAGACCCAAAACCCTTCAGGTACACTGACTCCTCATCAGAAGGGTTGACAGTGGGCCAGTCGCACCTCTGTTTAAGGATCACTAGAATGTCGACAAAGGAGACATCAGAGGACGACTTAGAGGACCCCTCTGACTCATTGAGGCCAGTGTCCGATGTCAGAGACTCATCCTGGGAGTCAATATGCTTCCTCTTGCATACTCTCTTCTGCGGGGGCTCCTCAAAAGGACCTTCTGGGGATGCCCCGGAAGAGTGGGGGCCACCAGCTGGTGGCTCCTGAGGCTGTGGGTCTCTGCTGTCTCCGGAGAGATTAGGGACTGAGACTGAAGTGGGAGCCCTGGGCGAAAGAGTGCTTGTACCACTGGCAAGGGCTATAGATTGTGACAGCACACTCCTCATCACCTCAAAAGCAGATCTCTCCGGCTCCGAAGACCGTCCCTGCTCCAAAGAGACAAGGGATGGTGCCGGAGCCAGATCCATTGGCTCCGAGATAGATGCAGGGTCCGAGCTCACCGTGGCGGACGCACCGAGAGGAAGGCTCAGAACCGACAAAGATCGATTCAAAACCTCCCCTCGGCGCCGACAGAAGAGCTTCGGTCCCTGGACATGACGGATGGAGCAGAACGTGTCAGAGCCAAACTCAGCTCCAATGCAACAGCAAGGGGAGCCAGAACAGAGGGTTCCTCCGTTGGTAACAAGCACTCCGGCTCCAATGCAACAGCAAGGGGAGCCGGAATCGAGGGTTCCTCCATTGGTAACAAGCACTCTGGCTCCGAAAAACCAACATGGCTCGGAGGAGGAATCACAGATGGAGACAAGACTGGTTCAAGTGGTTCCGAGGCCAACTGGGTTGGAGCCAACAAAAATTTAGGCAGGGCAGACGACTTGAGGAGTCTCAGTACTACCCTCTCCACATCTTCTTCGAAAGACTCCTGGAAGACCTGGAAGATAAGGTTGGGGATCTCGACCTAGCAGGCACTGGAGATTTGACCATCAAAGAGACCGGTCGGGACTCTACAGACCGGCTCTGAGAAGCAGAGTCAACTATCTGCAAGGATTCAGCAGTCGGCACCGAAGTATCTGTGCCCGACTCCGAAACCACAGTGCTCTCCTTCGGCTCCGAAGACTGAGGAGTCGAGGAGGCAGGTTTTATAAATTTGGCAGGCAGCTCTGAAATAGTAGCCGGTGCCAGAGAAGGCCTTTTTGAACCTTTAGATTTTGAGTCAGATCTTGACTTAGAAGACTTAGACGAGGAAGCCGAAGAACCAGACAAAACTTCCTCGAAGGTTGGCTTCAAAAGAGCCCTGAGTATCAGTTTGTTCTTTCTCTCCTGCAACATTCTAGGAGAGAAAGCATGACAGAACAAACATGAGTCTTGCAAATGGATGGCTCCCAAACAGTAGATATAGCTACTGTGGCCATCGATCAAAGACATTTTCTGGGAGCACTTCATACATTTTTTAAACCCATAGGGTTTGTGCTCCTTGCTATCCTTAGACATTGCAACCCACAAGCAATCAGGGGGAAAAAAAGAAAGAAAATGATTGAGGACTAGGTCCTCTAACTAAAACGGGCCTAGCCCTACAGACGAATTACACGAGGACTAGGTCCTCTAAGTTAAACGGGCCTAGCCTGGTGTAAGATAGAAACCTAGATTTTCCACTAAACACTAGACAGATTCAGTCACACAGGAGAATATTTTAAATAAAATACAGTGGAAGCATCACAAGGACTAGGTCCTCTAAGTTAAATGGGCCTAGCCCTGTGAAGAACCGGGTCTTCTAATTCAAACAGACCAAAAAGGCACAACATTCACACGCTCAAGGGTAGCAATTAACAAGTGTAAGAAATTAAGACTTTAGCGGGTCCCCGCTAAAGACCACCAGTGAACAATAATTGCTTGACAGGAAATAATCAATAGGAGCCCCTATTGATTAAAAACGGCAAACTCGCCAAACTAATTTTCTAGACAAGAAAAAAGCAAGTGCGTCTAACTACTGAATACAAGAGAATACTTTACTAGTCACACAAGGCCACAAGGCAATTTAGGTAAATCCTAACTGTAAATAACAGGAAAAAAAAGGCGAAACCGCCAAAACTAACGGTTTAGGTAAAGCGCAATTGCGCCTAACTACTGGTACACAGGATACCACTAATAAGGTCACACAACAACAATAAGACAATAAAGATAAGTCCTATAATGTATTGTTTGTGTCTTTCGGCTTTTCCCGGTTAGGGGTCGCCACAGCGGAACTCCGGTCCGCTAATGACTGGCAGTAGATTTTTACATGCTGGCTTGCCGGGCCTAACGCACAACCTTCAACGAAGGAACGCCCATTCACGCATGTCGCCACACAGAAAACGCTCTAACTGAGAATCGAACAGGCAACGTCTAACTGTGAGGCGGTCCTATAATGTATATATTCAATAATTATGCAAAAGATACTAGAATAATGAAAATTTGCAAAAACTTAGCCAGAGCCAAGAGAAGCACATCCGAACTCGTCAACGCGGCAAACGAGATCTGGGGATTGCACTGGTGCACCATGGGATACCTGCTTAGCCACGAGCCAACCAGAAGTCTTCGAGCTTGAAAATCGGCAGAGTCGGAGCAGAGGATCGGCTCCGAACCCATATGTAAAAATGAAGGTGAGATTGGACTACCTAACATCCCTTGTCAACTAAGTTAAATATCAGACTAAAACCTAGGCAGATTACTCTAAAACTAACTAGCTAAACTAATAACACTGCACACTAAAGAACACTGTACACAGAAGATTAAACTGAGCGCAAATGCGCACCTTAACAGCAAGCACTATCAAACTTATGAACTACCAAATTCTCTAAGGTAGTCTAGCACAGCAAACAACAACTAGGGGCAAAATACCCGACAAATATAACAAACTGGCACACAGGATACCAAGGAGAACAACAAGGCCAACGACCAACTAGTTTTCAACAACAATTAACTAAATTAAAGAAAAGGGTATATCAGCAAGAGTAAAACTACTCTAACGATAATACAGCACTAGCGAAGGCTATATAACTTGAAAAGTTAAACTGTAATCTAGAAAAAATAGCTGAATGTGTTAAACTTATCCACGGCCAAGAGGAAGCACATCTGAACTTGACGTGGCAAACGAGATCTGGGGATTATACTGGTGCACCATGGGATACCTACCTAGCCACGAGCCAACTAGAAGACTTTGAGCTTGCTAATAGGCCGAGTCGGAGCCGAGGATCGGCTCCGAACCCATGTGTAAGAATGAAGGCGAGATAGGACTACAGAACATTACAGAGTTACTAAATTTGCAAGTGGAGTGTAGCTTACCTGTTATAAGGTAAGTCTACTGACGTAATAGACAATTGGTAGACATTTACAACAGAAATCATAACAAAACAATAAGTACAGTGATATGAGCTAAATACATTTAGTTTTGTCAATTACAGTTCTTTTAAGTAGATTATTGATAAGCATAGTGAGAATATATATTGATTGCTATTTACAGAGATTTTGTTTATTAGATGGGCTGCAGGTATGCCATTAAAAGAGGTTATAAGAAATAGATTAGCTAATATATAGCAGTAAAACTAGCAGCTAATATACAGAGAGAAATGGGGGAGTTTAGTATTTGAAGTAGGCTTCAACACTTTTGCACTAGGTCCTGTGAAGGGGGTGGGGTGGGAAGAAAGCAATGGTAGGTTAAAGTACAAAGGAAAGGGTAGGGAGAGGCAGAGAGTGGGGGGGGTAGTATAGAAGAATAGGAGGGGGTGACATGGGGCGGTAGGGTTACTAGGTTGTACTGAAAGAGGGGCAGGTGCATTTAACTTGGAGGTGATTTTTTAGAGTGAGTTTAAAATTCTTGTGGTTTGTTATCGCTCTGATGTTTGGTGGTAAGGCATACCAGAGTTTTTCTACACTATAGGAGTATAGACACTGTTCAGCTTTTTTGTTAGGTCTGTGTAGGGTTACTAGTTGCTTGTCTTCAGAGTGGAGGGTCCTGGTGGGTATATATTTTGGAGGAGAGAAATGAGTGTGGGGCAGATTTTGGGTTGTTATATCATTTTGTGTGCCATATTGAGTTGCAGTTGGTCTAGGAGGTATGGAAGTTTGAGTCAGCTGAGGGGACTGAAGGCTGTGCAGTAGTGTGTGTTATGGGGTACGATGACAGCAAATTTAGCAAGTTTATTGCAGCAGGATTCGAGTTTGTTTTTTAGGGTAATCTGAATGTTTGTCAGAATGGGTGCACCATAGAGTAGAGAGAGAAGCAGGTACGTAGTGGTCAGGGTGATTCTGGTGGATGAGTTCATGAAGTTTTTGTGTCGGTAGAGCAGTCCCAGTTTATAGTGAGTTTTTTTTATTGCATTGTGGATATGTAGATAAACACAGAGCCTATTGTCTATGATTACTCCTAGTAGTTTGGCTTGAGAGACTATTTCTATTTGGGTATTGTTTAGTGAGGTGATCTTAAAATCAGCTGAGAGATTTTTGGGTATGAAAAGGAGTATAGTTTTATATGGGTTCAGCAGGAGCTGTGCATTGTTTAGCCAAGTCCCTATGGAAGTGAAAGGGAGTTTGAGTTAGATGCAGAAGGTGCTTTAAATTGTTGGAGGAGATGATGATAGTGGAATCATCGGCATACGGGATTAGGGAGCTTTGGTGGGAGGCAGTGTGAAGGTTGTTAAAGATGTTGAAAAGTAATGGTCCGAGAATGGACTCTTGCGGTACTCCTGTGTTATTAGGTAGATAGTTGGAGAGGCTTTCCTGACATTTTATGCACTATTGCCTCTCTGTTAGGTAGTTGTTGAACCACTGTTGAGTTGTAGAGGAAAGACCAAGGGTAGAAAGGTTTTGTAGTAATATTAGGTGGGAAACAGTATCGAAGGCTTTAGATAGCTCAAGAAGTATTATTGACATTAGTAATCCAGCATCCCTGGCTTTGTTGACTGTATTGGCGAATGAGATTAATGCATTAATTGTACTATGTGAGGGTCTGAAACTGTGTAGGGTGGGAGTAAGTAAATTCTTTTCTAGAGTATGATTAATTAGTTGTTTATGCATGCATTTTTCTAACAGTTTGGATAGGGGAGATAGGATAGAGATGGGATGATAATTATATTGTAGTATTTACCGCCTTTGTGCAGGGAGGTTATTATGGATTTTTTCCATACTGTGGGGTATGTAGATTCTGAGATGGATTGGCTGATAAGTATGCTGACTGGATAAGCTATAGCATCAGTGGCATATTTTAAGTAGTCTGGTGGATGATTGTCAGCCGAGGGAGAACAGGGTTTTAGTTTAAGAAGTAGCCTGAGTATGTGGGGGTGGGAGTGGGGGGGTACAGGTGAGGGAGATGTAGGTCAGTTAAACCTGTGTCCTATGGAAAAAAGGAGGATGAAGTGGAGTGTGTTCAATATTGGTTTGTGAGGGGCTGGGATTGTGCATGGGGTTAGAGTTCGAGGGTTTTTTGGGAGAGTTGAGTAAATTGAGTATACTGTCTATAAACTGTGTATTGAAGTTTCTGCTATATTTGGGATGGGGTTTTGTTGGTGGCAAGGGATGGATTTCCTTTGGTCCCAGGGTTGAGGAGCTGGGAAATGGTATGCCAATTTTTTGGGGGGTTATTTTTGTGGGAGGTTAGCTGGTCGAAGAAGTATTGCTTCTTATCCTTGTTTATCATTTTTTTCGCTTGGTTGTGTAACTGTTTCATTTTTGGTAGTTTAGATCATTTTTAGTTCTGTGCCATTCTTGCCAGGCTTTATCCCTTATTACTAGTAAGTTTTTGGTAGGCTTGGTTAACCAGGGAGCATGACTAGATGTTATTATTTTTGTGTGGAATGGGGCTAGGTTATTATAGGTATCAAGGAACTTTTGTTGAAGTGGTTGACGGCACCATCTAAAGGAACAGTTTTTAGTATGAGCCAGTTTATTGATTTTAGAATGGAGTTAAATGGGTGTTGGGTGAAAGTAGAGAGGTTGCGTGAGGTTTTATAGGTGTGTCTTTTGGTAGTATGGGTCATGGTTCTGTTTGTGTAAGTGGGCAGGTGGTCACTTAAAATATTTGGAAGGTTTCCGGAGTTTGAGTATTTGAGGGGATGTGAAACTAGAATCCAGTTGAAGGTAGATCCTTTGCTGTTATTTTTTGGAATTCTAGTAGGGCCAGAGATAAGTTGAGTAAAACCATGTAGGTGCCTAATCACGTATTTACCATATCTTACTTCAAGGTGCCCTGTGCAGCAAGTGACAGATGGGAATAATTATGAACAGTGAATAACAAACCTTTCTGGGAAGTAGAAGGAAAGAAGACCAAACAGACAACGTTTAAAGGGCTGAACACCTCCAGCACAGATGTGATCAGAGAAGCTTCAATCCTGGAGCTACGTTCCAAACAGTAACGTCTAGCAAATGAATGCAACAAAAGCCAAGCGGCTCTAACACAACTCATTCTTTATGCAACTACAGTGGAAAGAGTAACCCTTCCCTCTGGGTTGCCCTTGTCAACAGACATAAGGTAATGTAGCTGCCATATGCAGAACTGTTAAGAAATCATTTGGAAAACATCTGCATAGTCACAGCTAGCTCCTCCTTACTTGAGACAAACAAGCGCTCCATCTTTCTGAGTTTGTGAACTCTCTTCAGCTTAAACCAAAGCTGAAATACATACTCAAGTGTGAAGGTAAAGGACCCTGTTCCCTCAGATTCTACCTCCTTGCACAGGGAGATAGATAAAAAAGGAAGAACTCAGAAACCAATTTTATTGGAGATGTGGTTCAGTTGTAAGGACAGCAGATCCTCTTGAATGACCAAGTATAGCTTCACTAAAGATAAAAGCTACCAGCTGTGGAGATTCAATGGGCTGAGATAATGGCTATTAAACACAACATTTTTAGGAGATGAACTTGATTTAGTCTTCACTGTGAAATCTGGGACTATGAATTCCATGCAAATAAAAAAAAAAAAAAAAAAAGACTTCGGTGTGGAATTTGAATCTCATGTTTATGCAAGTAACATATCCCCACAACTGTCCAAATTAATAAAACCATCACCAAGATCTCACTGCATTATGCACTTTGGGAAAGGTGAATTACCCCTGCAACAATCTCATTCAAGGTAAGTGTTTTCTATACAGTGAGATGTTCACAATAGCACCAATTTAAATAACTGCATACTAATAATGAAGTTCAAATCTGCTAAGCTAGTCATCTAAAAGGGCAGATGGGCAAATCCATCAGTCATGCAGTTAAAGTACAGAAGACTGTTGACATTTCCATGGTGCACAGGGATAAAAGCCATGAATGCAACCTAGACAAATGAAGCCAATTAGTAACCTGGGTTCTGAAGAAGCTGTCCAAAGAGGTTGGGAAATAAGTGGCAAATGCTAGCTCACCCACATTGGGGGAATAGAGGTGGCTGGGGCTGCTTTGTGCTATGCTGACACTTGCTGGAGGCTAAATGTTACAGCAGCCAGGATAGGAGCCAAGACATGGTCTTTGCTCTCCCACACAGAGTGCATGTGGATTTTCCATTACAATGCATGTGTGAAGGCATACATATAACTCAAGAATGACATAAGTGACCCTCAATATCTCAGGTATATGTCAAGTTAACAGAAATGCTGGGTTAGGCAGCATCACACAAACACTGGTGCCCACCTGGGTGATTGCTTTGCTGTGATTGATTCTTGTCTCTGAAGTGAGGAGCAAATGGAATCAATCTATAGTAATAAGGACTATGAGGGTGGTTATAGAAAACAATAAAAAAGTTCAAGGAACAAGGGGAAGGATTCTTTAAAGGTAGTCAGATAAACCACCCTCTTCATGAACTATTTATTTATTTATGTTTACCAGGGCATTGCACTGACCAATAGTGATCAACTTCAGGCCCAGACAGGGTAAAATACAAAACAATTCCCAAACAAAAAGGCAGAAATGTAAGCAGTAACAGAGTAGTTCAGATTAGTTACACAGAAAAACTGTATATATACTTTATACTAAACAAGCAAAGTGTAATGTACAATACCTACATTAGTTTCTAAATTGAATCAACCTTTAGTAACTGTATGTGAGGAGAAGTGGAAAGGAGATGGGGGTAGTGTGTTAGGTGACAGGTCTAGGGTTAAAGCAGGAGTATTTGGCTTGGAAGGAGAGGTGCTTTTTGAGTTGCATTCTGAATCTGGAGTAAGTGTTGATTTCATGTAGGCCAATGGGGAAAGCTTGCCAAAGAGTAGGTGCTTGAGGGGGGAATGCATGGGTTAGTGCTGAGGAGTATAGTTCTACGAGTAAATGCGAGTTGATGTGGCTTGTGAAAAATGTTTCAAGTTGTATGAGGAGGTTTTCCATGAAGTTTGGTTACAAGGGGAGCAAATGTCTGAAGTTGGAGCAGTTCACAGAGTTGGGAACTAAAGTAGTTTGTGGCAGCAAATTAATTATGAGTTGCTAATGAGATTTATCCTATAGTTAGGGATTCAGTTTTATCAGTTTCTAGTCACCTACTTTGGAATTGTACCCAACACATTTAACCAGACATAGATTCTGGGTCTTCTGTTTGAAAAAAGGCACTTTCTCCCAGTTAATAAAAACAAAAAATGTTAAACAATCTTGCTGTGGCTCAGTCATTCTGTTCACAAAATCACGATGCAACAAGATGAATGAATATGTATCTAAACTGTGAACTAACCTAGCCCAGATCAAACAGATATGTAAGGTAGACCAAACAGGCCTCAAAGTTCACTACCTGATGTGGAACAAGGTACTTTCCCACCCAAATGAGTATTATTTCTACGTATCATGCACAAAAATAATAAAGAATAAAAGAATGAAGTGGCAGCAAACTCACTTTATTGATACACAACTTATTGCTTATTATCAAAAATGCCTTCAAAGGATGTTGTCACACCAAAACATACACATATGCCCACACACACACACGCATATATATATATATATATATATATATATATATATATATATCTATATATATATATATATATATATCTATATATATATATTTATATTTCAAACATTAAAAGATAACAATAAATACATGTCCACAATTAAATAATTATGCATTTAATTACCTCCAGTTTATTTCCCTTTTAGCCCCCAATCCCACCACTTTATCCACCTCTTTTTTACCTGGTCTATGCCGTCTTCATCCATAACACTGACGTCTATCTGCTACTTTTCCTCATGCTCCTTACTAGAACTATCCTCTAAGTCACCACTCCCTTTCCTTGTCACCTTGCTACAACCGTGTGTGGCTCCTCCTCCTCAGCATTAGTGTCTCTCTGGTTTAAGCTGACAGGTGTTTTTGTAAGCATTTAATTTTTTAAAAATAAGACAAAATGATGAAAGCCATGGAAATGCCAAGTTTCTTACACCTGCAAAGATATTAGCTTATTTTCCCACTGGCAAATGTTCAGTGGAATTGAGATGTCTGCATCTGAGAGCAGCTGTGCATTCTTTTCTGAGAGAAATTTTAAAGACTCATTACTGAGTACATTTCCAGGGAGGCAAGCTGTCTGCAGATGCAAGCACTTAATCTTGAGAATTCTGAGTATTCTTTCCTGAGAGAAATGCAAAATTTAAAGATACAAAGGCAAGCAAATCAGTGAAAAAATTAAGTTTGAAATTGTGGGAAGTAAATAAGATGTAACAACCTCCCTAGCAGCCTTGATACTTTAATGCACAGTTTGGTTTTATTTAAAGATAGCCAGTGCACTTTTTCTTAGGGGTAACCGTTAATGTTTTCTGAAAGCATACAAACTGTTTTTCATATCTGGGAGGGAAAGAGAGGGAAGAAAAGAACATACAACAATCAGTGTAAATGGGAGCACAGGCTGTAGCATTCACTTTACACACACAGGTAACACACACAGGTGCACAGGTAACCTTAATTTTAGGTTAGATAATGCCTATGGGAGCAACTACCAGTTTGGGGCAATTGTTACCTTCTGGAGGGTTAAACTTCATGCTTTGAAAGATGTGCATAGTCTTGTGTGTTTGTTTCAAGTTAATAGGGAATGTGAGTGTTTTGTATTTAGGTTTTTGAGGATTTTCATTAAAACAAAATGTATTGAAAAAATGTGACATAGGTTCAAATGGAGATGAGAAGAAACAACTGTACAAATGATCAGCCTGCCAAAGATTACTACATGCATGTAACATAAAAACTGGAAATACACATTAAAACTGCCATGTATAATAAAGTGGGAACACTAGCTTTTTATCATGATGGCTATGCTGTCCACATTATCCTGGAACTTGAATGGCCATACAGGTATAAATAAAAAGGATAGAGTATTAAATTATATCAAGAAATGCACAGTGCACATAGCAATGCTGCAGAAGACACATTTGGAAAGAAATGAGCATGTGCATTTGACAAAGAGAATTTCAGAATGGATATTCAGCAGAATATCATGGACAGAGGAAGAGGGGAGTTATTATACTAATTACCAGGGGCAAAAATGACAGATTTGTGGTATTAAGGGGTTACTGGCAAGGCAGGAGGATTACAATTGCATGTATTTATATTCCACTGAAAACTGCTATGGAATTTAAGAAAATCTGAGGAGAAATAATCAACTTTCAGCTGGGAATATTTGTATAGCTGGTGTTGTAATATGATTTGCAATAGTGATGATGTATCAGGGGCACTTAGAAGGGACAATATAACAAAGCAGGGTAAATTTCTGAAGAAATTTATGAAAATATTTGTTACGGAAGATGTGACTGCAGTAGTAGGAACTCGGAAAGAATTTACATATTATTCTCCAAGGTACAATAACTGGGCTAGACTGAAATATCATTTCACAGGAATATCTGCATTTAAATGAAAGCTTTGATACACATTTAATAACTATTTTTGATCATGAGCCAATAAAAACTACAATATAAATGCAGGGTAGTGAAGTGAAAATAAGACACTGGTGCTTTCCCACCTACCGGTTAAAAAAAGAGAAATTTAAGGAATGGTTAGTGGAACTTATTCAAGAGTCATTAGGGAGGCCAGAAATATCTTTAGAAATTATGGCTAGTGACTAAGATACAATGAAAATGGAGTTTAAAATAAAATAAAATAAAAAGAAAAGAGATATGGTTAAGTAACAGCAGTTACTTAGAGGGTCTGACAGACTTTAAAGTAATGCAAATAAGGGGAATCTCACAGAATAAGAGGAGAAGTAAATGCAGATTGCTAAAGAGAAAATATGGGAGTATTTGGACAATATGCCTGAGTTTAGAAAGATTACAGTTGAGCAACTATTTTTGATAACTCTAGAGTACAAAAAACTTTTAGCATAACAACAACAGAATGTCGAGGCAGTTGTCACCAAACTTAAGGAACCTATAGCAAGAAAAATAACCAGGAATCCTGTAGAGGTTTTAGAGATATTCTAGAAATTTTATGAACATGTGTATAAAGCAGAGAAATGTGGAAATTAAGAAAGAATAGAAATGGAAATATTTATGGAAGACTTAATTATGCCAAGGTTAGAGGTAGAAGAGGCCCAATAATTAACAGTTAAGACAGAAGGTGATGCGATAAAAACAGTGAAATATAATCAGTCTTCAGGAAAGTCTTTAGAAACAGATGGTATTAATTTGGAAATTAGGAAGTAAGAAAGTGATAAAGATCTAGAAGGTTTTAACAATATTTTAAAAGGAGAGAAAGTGCCAACAACTTGGAAGAAATCTGTGGTAGCTATGTTGCCTAAAGATGGTAAAGACCAACTTCAAATAGACCCATTCAATTTTAAACCACAATTATAAAGTGTTTATGTCTAAAGAATAGCAAGAGTGTTGCCAAAATTAATAGATAAGGGTCAGTGTGTTTTTTGTGGAGGGGAAGCAGATATCTGACAGAAGTAACAACAGTGATGATCCATGGAGAAGCAGAAAGCAAGAAAATACCTCTGTTGGTGGTAGGTCTTGATGCAGAGAAAGCACTTGACAGAGTAAGCTGGATTTTATGAGTAGGGCATTGGAAGCATTTGCATTTCCTAATGCAATAATAAGAATAATTCAAAGGATATGTGAAGGATTGGATTCAAGAATTAAAGTGGGAGGGTTCCTCTCAGATAAGCTGTGTCTGAACAGAGGAAGCAGATAGGGATGTCTAAGGGAATCAGAAATACAAGGATGCAATTGGTATGATAATCAAGAAAAGATGGGTTTTGTTGCAGGAGAAATATTATTTTGTATCTGATAAATCAAGAAAAGGACATCTCAGTGTTATGGAACATTTTGAGACAGTTGCAAGTCTTTTGGGGATATAAAATTAATGAAGATAAAACAAAGGCTGTAGCGTAAATATGTACCCCATACACAAATTGGTTCAGCAGTACCCATATTTATGGAGACACGATAAGATGAAGTATTTAGGAGTATGGATTAAAAAGGCGTTTGTTATGGCAGCTGAGGATATGTGGGAATGGACTATACAAAAAAAGAAGTTATGTCTTACCATAACATTCCAGCTGTGTTGTAGATCTTTATTCATTCATTACTGTTAGGGCTTCAGTTCCGCCCTGGGAACCGACATGGTTGAAACATTACCAAGCTTGCGCCAGCCAAACACTCTCAGCTAAGACCTACCCACAATGCCCCTCTCATAGTCTCTCCAGATCGAGTTTGCCTGCCATTATAGTATAGAAATAACAAAAGTGACAGTAGGAGGCTCTGTCTGAGCAACATACACTATTACATTGGAATTAAGTAAAATTTACCTGAAGAATAGATAAAATGTATATTCTCAAATAAATGATTATTTATATTATATTTATTAGATAATTAAAGGGAATAATGTATTTAATATTATTTAATATAATTTATAACTAACATAGCAGGTTGATTTATTTGAGAATGATCAGCCTGCCAAAGATTACTACATGCATGTAACATAAAAACTGGAAATACACATTAAAACTGCCATGTATAATAGCTTTTTATCATGATGGCTATGCTGTCCACATTATCCTGGAACTTGAATGGCCATACAGGTATAAATAAAAAGGATAGAGTATTAAATTATATCAAGAAGTGCACAGTGCACATAGCAATGCTGCAGGAGACACATTTGGAAAGAAATGAGCATGTGCATTTGACAAAGAGAATTTCAGAATGGATATTCAGCAGAATATCATGGACAGAGGAAGAGGGGAGTTGTTATACTAATTACCAGGGGCAAAAATTACAGATTTGTGGTATTAAGGGGTTACTGGCAAGGCAGGAGGATTACAATTGCATGTATTTATATTCCACTGAAAACTGCTATGGAATTTAAGAAAATCTGAGGAGAAATAATCAACTTTCAGCTGGGAATATTTGTATAGCTGGTGTTGTAATATGATTTGCAATAGTGATGATGTATCAGGGGCACTTAGAAGGGACAATATCACAAAGCAGGGTAAATTTCTGAAGAAATTTATGAAAATATTTGTTATGGAAGATGCGACTGCAGTAGTAGGAACTCGGAAAGAATTTACATTTTATTCTCCAAGGTACAATAACTGGGCTAGACTGAAATATCATTTCACAGGAACATCTGCATTTAAATGAAAGCTTTGATACACATTTAATAACTATTTTTGATCATGAGCCAATAAAAACTACAATATAAATGCAGGGTAGTGAAGTGAAAATAAGACACTGGTGCTTTCCCACCTACCGGTTAAAAAAAGAGAAATTTAAGGAATGGTTAGTGGAAGTTATTCAAGAGTCATTAGGGAGGCCAGAAATATCTTTAGAAATTATGGCTAGTGACTAAGATACAATGAAAATGGAGTTTAAAAATAAAAATAAAATAAAAGAGAAAAGAGATATGGTTAAGAAGTAACAGCAGTTACTTAGAGGGTCTGACAGACTTTAAAGTAATGCAAATAAGGGGAATCTCACAGAATAAGAGGAGAAGTAAATGCAGATTGCTAAAGAGAAAATAAGGGAGTATTTGGACAATATGCCTGAGTTTAGAAAGATTACAGTTGAGCAACTATTTTTGATAACTCTAGAGTACAAAAACTTTTAGCATAACAACAACAGAATGTCGAACGGGTTGTCACCAAACTTAAGGAACCTATAGCAAGAAAAATAACCAGGAATCCTGTAGAGGTTTTAGAGATATTCTAGAAATTTTATGAACATGTGTATAAAGCAGAGAAATGTGGAAATTAAGAAAGAATAGAAATGGAAATATTTATGGAAGACTTAATTATGCCAAGGTTAGAGGTAGAAGAGGCCCAATAATTAACAGTTAAGACAGAAGGTGATGCGATAAAAACAGTGAAATATAATCAGTCTTCAGGAAAGTCTTTAGAAACAGATGGTATTAATTTGGAAATTAGGAAGTAAGAAAGTGATAAAGATCTAGAAGGTTTTAACAATATTTTAAAAGGAGAGAAAGTGCCAACAACTTGGAAGAAATCTGTGGTAGCTATGTTGCCTAAAGATGGTAAAGACCCAGCTTCAAATAGACCCATTCAATTTTAAACCACAATTATAAAGTGTTTATGTCTAAAGAATAGCAAGAGTGTTGCCAAAATTAATAGATAAGGGTCAGTGTGTTTTTTGTGGAGGGGAAGCAGATATCTGACAGAAGTAACAACAGTGATGATCCATGGAGAAGCAGAAAGCAAGAAAATACCTCTGTTGGTGGTAGGTCTTGATGCAGAGAAAGCACTTGACAGAGTAAGCTGGATTTTATGAGTAGGGCATTGGAAGCATTTGCATTTCCTAATGCAATAATAAGAATAATTCAAAGGATATGTGAAGGATTGGATTCAAGAATTAAAGTGGGAGGGTTCCTCTCAGATAAGCTGTGTCTGAACAGAGGAAGCAGATAGGGATGTCTAAGGGAATCAGAAATACAAGGATGCAATTGGTATGATAATCAAGAAAAGATGGGTTTTGTTGCAGATATTATTTTGTATCTGATAAATCAAGAAAAGGACATCTTAGTGTTATGGAACATTTTGAGACAGTTGCAAGTCTTTTGGGGATATAAAATTAATGAAGATAAAACAAAGGCTGTAGCCGTAAATATGTACCCATACACAAATTGGTTCAGCAGTACCCATATTTATGGAGACACGATAAGATGAAGTATTTAGGAGTATGGATTAAAAAGGCGTTTGTTATGGCAGCTGAGGATATGTGGGAATGGACTATACAAAAAAAGAAGTTATGTCTTACCATAACATTCCAGCTGTGTTGTAGATCTTTATTCATTCATTACTGTTAGGGCTTCAGTTCCGTCCTGGGAACCGACATGGCTGTTACCAAGCTTGCGCCAGCCAAACACTCTCAGCTAAGACCTACCCACAATGCCCCTCTCATAGTCTCTCCAGATCGAGTTTGCCTGCCATTATAGTATAGAAATAACAAAAGTGACAGTAGGAGGCTCTGTCTGAGCAAATACCTTAACTAATAAGGAAATCCTAAAGTCCACCAGGAGTCCAGGCAGGGGGAAGGAGGGCAGGAAGTAATGAATGAATAAAGATCTAGAACACAGATGGAATGTTATGGTAAGAATAACTTCTTTGTCTGATGTTGTAAATCTTTATTCATTCCTCACTGTTAGGACAGAGTCCCCAGCTACTTAAGTCCTGGGTGGCCCTAAGGAAGGACATTCCTGAGCACCATAGAACCACAAGATGCTCATCCTCTGAAGGCCAAATCCAATTTGTAATGAGTGATAAAGGTATGAGGTCTTGCCCAAGTGGCTGCTGCACAGATATCATCCATAGAGGCTCTGGAATGAAAAGCCACAGAAGTAGCCATCGATCTAGAAGAGTGAGCCTTTATTTTGGAAGGTAGACACACTTTGTTCTGATGGTAGATGAAAGTAATGGCGTTTCTGAGCCAAGAAGATAAAGTCATTTTGGAGACAAGCTTACCCAATCTGGGCCCTGCAAAGACCACAAACAGCTGATCCATTTTTCTGAAAGATTTAGTTTTGTCCAAGTAGAAACGAAGTTGCTTATGAACATTGAGGGTATACAGAAGGTATTCCCCTCTATTTGAATGACGTGGGAAGAAAACCAGTAGGTTAATAGATTGAGTAATGGAAAACCCAAAAATGACCTTGGGCAAAAAGGAGGGGTCAGTATGTAGGGACACTTTCCCTACGAAAAATCAAATAAGGTCTCTTGACAATCAAGGCCTGTAACTCAGATACTCTTCTCGCCGAGGTAAGGGCTACTAGAAGTAGAGTTTTCCAAAACAAAAATTTCATATCACTTGAGTTAGAAGGCTCGAAAGGAGGACTTGTTAATGACTGAAGCACCAAGGTCAAGTCCTAAGGCTCTATAGGAGGCTCGACAGGAGGTTTAATATGTAATACTCCTCTCATGAAGGTTTTGCATAGTCGGTGTGACATAACAGATGAATTGTCGATTCCTTTGTTAAAATTTGCAATAGCTGCTAAATGTACTATAATCATCAATGCTGAAGCTCCTGCGTGCAACAGGGTAGTGAAATATTGTGGGATCTTCTGAATAGTCATGGAAAAGGGGTCTATGTTATGTTCTTTGGCACATCTAGAGAACCTAGTCCACTTACTAGAATAAATTTTCCTGGTGGAAGGTTTGTGTGAAGCCATAAGAATCTCATGAAGAGGGGATGAAATATCAGGTAGCCTGTCAATCATCGGAAGTGGAGAAACCATGCTGTGAGCTTGAGGCTTTGGAGATTGGGGTGAATCAGTCCCTGAGGATGAGACAGCAGACCTTGGGATTGATCCAGGATCCATGGGCTGTGAATTAGATAAGGCCATATGAAAGGAACCAGACTTGATGGGGCCAATAAGGGGCAATGAGGATCACTCTGCTTCTCAACCTTTGAGCTTTCTGGAGGAATTTCAGGATGAGAGGAAATGGGGGAAAGGCATACAGTAGACCCGGGGGCAATCGTGCGTCAGAGCATCCCTCGGTGACTCCCCCTGAGGGGGGATCATGGCAAAATAGCTTCTGCATTTGTTGTTTAGGGGAGAAGCAAACAGGTCACAGCAAGGCCTGCCCCAACGGCGGAAGATCTGATTCGCTATTACAGGACTGATGAACCATTCGTGAGGTATCAAAATGTTCCTGCTCAGATTGTCTGCAGTAAGATTGGAACTCCCGGGAATGTGCATTGCTATGAGTAAGCGGTTGGAAGCCATCGCCCAGTGCCAAATTCTTATGGCTTCCCGACACAGGGAGTAAGACCTGGTTCTGCCTTGTTTGTTGATGCACCAGACGACGGACATGTTGTCCGATTGAATTGCAATGGTCTTGGAAGGAAGGGATGTGTGGAACTCTTGCAACGCTAAGAGAACTGCTCTCAATTCCAGGACTTTTATGTGCAAATTGGCCTCCATGGGGGACCAGGCGCCTTGGACGGTCTTTCCCTGTAAATGCCCCCCCCCACCCTAACAGGGAAGCCTCTGTGGTCACCGTGGCCCTGGGCTGGGGAAGGCAGAAAGGTCGACACCAAAGATTTGATTCTGGCTTCATCCACCAAAGCATTTCTTTCTTGCAAAGGTTTGTAAGGCGAATACTGTGGTCGAGTGGGTGGGTTAAGATCGACCATTGTGATGAAAGGATCCACTGTACTAGTCTCATGTGCAACCTTGCCACTGGAACTAAGGTAATGGTTACTGCCATAGATCCCAATAGCTGTAGTACAAGATGTGCTGGTACAAATGTTAAGAAAGGAGGACTTGAATCTGGCTTCTTAATTTTGACCGCCTGTGAGGAGGAAGGGAAGCTTGACAGGACATTGTGTTGAAGATCGCTCCAATGAATTCAAGTGCTCTTGTTGGAGACATTTGTGATTTGTCCATATTGATTGTGATACCTAGGTGAAGAGCAAGGCCTTGAGTGGAAGAGAGACTAAGAATGAGAAGATTCCTGGTCATGGCGTTAAGGAGCCAATCATCTAAATATGGAAACACCTGGAATCCTTGTAGTCGGAGATAAGCTACTAGGACTGTCATACATTTGGTCAACACTCTGGGGGTTGTTGAGAGACTAAAGGGCAGTACTCTGAACTGATAGTGATTGGCTCCCAGCTGGAGGCGGAGAAGTCTCCGGGAGCATTTGTCCATCTTTATGTGGTAATACGCGTCCTGGAGGTCTATAGAGCACATCCAGTTGTCCTTCCCCAGAAAGGGCAGGATGGACTGTACCGTGACCATCCGGAATTTTTGAGGTTTTATGAATTTGTTTAGTAAGCTGAGATCCAGGATTGGTCTCAAGTCCCCTGTCTTTTTTGTCACTAAAAAGAACCTTGAGTAAAACCCGGATCCTCTATGGTCTGGTGGGACTGGCTGGATGACTCTTTTTCTTAGGAGCTTTTCGATTTCTAAGGCTGCAGCCTCCCTCTGACTGGGTGGGACTTAGGGGATTCGTTTTACGGGTCTGGGAGTATGATCGAATGGGATATGATAGCCTCTGGATATTACTCTCTGCACCCAAGCATCCATTGTTATGAGTTGCCAGGCCTGTAAGTGCAGGGAGAATCGACCCCTGACTGCTTCCAGAGGAAAGCAATCGGGCCGTTGTTCAGGAGCATTGGAAGGGTCAGCCGGAGAAGGAATCTCTAGCGCCCTGGTTGCGCGGACCCCCTCTGCATCTTCCGGATGAGTTACCCCCTCTGCCCTGGGGGGATTGCTCACTACGAGTGTCACGAAAAAAGTCTTGGGACTTCTTGAACCACAATTTTCCTCCCCTCTAGGTTCCTGGAGTAGGATCTCTTGGGGTGGGGGTGGGGGGTAGAAAAACGTATGTCCACAGCAGACAAGGTCTTTCCGTCCTTCTCTCTACGTGATAGTGTGTCTCTTACTTTGGGACCAAAAAGGGAAGATTTGTCAACAGGCGCGTTGACAAAGGAAGATTTAAAGGGGACCGCAAAGTCACACAAACGCATCCAAGCATGCTGTCTCATGACAATGCCTGATGCGGCTGCTTGAGCTGCCCCCTCAATAGTGTGAGAGATCAAGCGCATGGAGGAGTTTGAGATGGATTCCAGGGTAGCTAGCTGAGAGGCAACAGTATCACGCACCTCCTCAAGCAGTACACCCACCAAAGAGGCACACATTTCTGAGATTAGGTCTCTTTGGAGGAGAGTAAAGTGTGCCAGATAATTCAGTGACCGAACGGCAAAGGTCACTGAAGCGTAGGCCCACTTCCCCACTCTGTCCATAGCCCAAGACTCCTTGTTCGGGGGATGAATAGTGGAAATATCTTCTGCCAGTTCCCTCTTGGTGGCCGCCGCCACGACCATGGAATCAACTACCAGCTGATTGGACCAACTGGGCTGGTCTTCAGGGGTAGATAAAATTTTGTCTGGCCTCCGGGGAACAGGTTCTGTGTTGTTCTGGGCCTTTTTGGAAAGCTGCACAATACGTTTAATAAGCTCATCCGCAGGTGGGATCTCCCAGGAAGTAGATGGCCGAGCATGGAAGGCCTGCAAGAACACTGATTCCTCCGAAGGGTTGGAGGGCTTCCAGTCTCCTCTCTGCTTGAGGATCTTGAGAATGTCTCCAAATGAGACGTCTTCCAGGGGAGACCATAGGGACCCCTTCTCCCTCATTGCAATCGGTGTCTTCGGTGATGGATTCCTCAGGGGAATCAAGATGCTTCCTCTTGAAAAGTTTCTTCTGGGGTGGCTCCCCAGTTGAACTTTCTGAGGAAGACTCCGGAGAAAGGGTTCCCTTCAAGGGAAGGTCTTGCGGCTCCCGTGCTCAGGATCCCAGAGTAGGGGGTTGGGACAGCTGGATGCTAGAGGGGGGTTCTGGTGTCGATGCCAATGGTACCAACTGCGAGCATGTTGAAGCAAGGACCCTCTCCATCACCTGGAAAGCAGGCCCGCCCAAGGATGGATGGAAGTCCAGAACTGAGAAGGACAACCTCGGAACCGGTGTCACACCCTGCCCTGAAGAGCCCGCCTCCAGGTGAAGAGCTCTGAGAGGACTGGTAGCTGCCGGGAGAGCCATGGCCGTAGATGGCGCCACCGATAAAATAGGAGCCGAACTAGGTGCCACGGGGCCGACAGCCCAACCACTGCTCCGAGAGTGTGCCAGTTCCAAAGCAGCCATTGCACCAAGAGTAATCGGTGCAGACAGGAAAGCTTCCGCTGTCGGAGCCAAGACAGAATGCACCGGGATGGCCATCGGTACCCAAGTCTCCAAGACCTGGGAGGAGGCCAGAGAAGGATATACATGAGAGCTTCCATTTCAATAGGGAAGGAAGACCTAGCAGGAGTGAGTAATCCTCTAGCTGTCAAAAGCTGATCCACAACCCTTGCTATATCTTGTTCTGAAAGATTTCTGGTGGATCTGAAGGAAGCTGCTGATGGCGATTTTGGTCTCTCAAGAAATGGACTACATTGTTGTCCCAAAAAGGGTTCATAAAAGGGAGAATATCTGGTTCTGGGAAGGTGCTCGACCTTCGGAACAGACTGTGTCAGTATCAGTGGAGCCATATAAGACATTGGCTCCATGGCTGGGGATGGTGCCGATGCAGGTACAGTAGTCAGAGTCTGTGTCAAAACCAAGGTCAGCACAGAGGGGATGGTGCCAAAGCTGGTACAGTGGTTGGAGTCAGAATTAAGGGCGGCACCGAGGGAGAAGACATGGAGCCTGGTGCCAAAGTAGTCTGCGCCGAAGGCGCGGGAGAAGCCCGGTGTCAACTCGGTTCCAAGGAGGACGGAGATGTCAGAACCGAGCAACTCCGTTTCACTTTATGTTTTTTCACATCCTTATGCTTAGGAGGTGGAGACCTCCATCCGAGAAGGGTGTTTTCAGCATACCCTTCAGAATAAGCTTGTTCTTACATTCAGACAACGTACAGTTGTTGAAGCTAGAACAAATATCACAAGATACATTGATGTGGTCAACGCCCAAACAATAAACGCACCAGGCGTAACCGTCTGAGTTGGGCATCTTGCCCCCACACACTTATCACGCTGTTTAAATCCTAGTTTTACTTTATCAGACATCATGAAAACTACACAAACACTATAGTCCTAAAATACAATATAACCAACCAAAAAACAACAGCAAGGTTATAGAAGAGGTTTTTTTTTTTAAACAGACAGAAAAGAAGGAGTACCAACAATGGTACTAAGAAATACCACAAAGTGGTAGGGAAAAGGCCTACCAAAGGTAGGAGAGAGGGACAGTACCAACGATGGTAAGAAAAGAACTACCAAAGGTAGAGGGTAGATTTCAGTAAGAAAGTATATAAATTTAAAGGCGAAGAGATAATCTTAAGGGAAAACTGACTAAAGGAAGGTGATTATATAGATAAATCACAAAAAACACTACACTTAGGTTGAGAGAAGGCTTGGCACGTCTGATGAGGAACGCGACAAACGAGATCTGGAGAGACTACGAGAGGGGCATTGTAAGTAGGTCTTAGCTGAGAGTTTTTGGCTGGAGAGAGCTTGGTAACGGCCGTGTTGGTTCCGAGGACAGAACCGTAAGTCCTAACAATAACGAATGAGTAAAGATTTACATCATCAGATCATAATTTAAAAATTGAGAAACTAGAAACTTTTCTTTATGGCTATGGATAATAAAATTCATGCAGTGAAAGATGTTTGCAATCTCTTTAGTCTTGTATATGGGTCAGGCATACATTTATCAAGCCAAGGAGAAGATATTGGGAATAATTAAGAATTGAAAGAATTTATCTGGGAGGGCAAGAGTTAACTGGGATAAGTTGATTCTTCCAATATAATAAGTTAGTTTAGGTTTACCTGATTTGAAGGGATATTTTAGATCTGTTCAGTTAAGGCTCACATACATAACACAAGCAGAAAGCAGAAGGTTATAATTCAAAGTGGAAAGGGATGGGATGGTGAAGCAAGTGTGGAGTTCAAGAAATAGAGTGGGATTTTAGATGCAGATCCTTTAGGATAATAACCATATAGAATATTATATTCATAAAGTAGCAGACAGTATTCTAAGAACAAAGTTAATATGAGAATGGAGAAAGGAGAGTTTGCCAGTAAGGAATGACTGCAAGTAGGGGTACAGAAAATAAGCAAGAGGGGGCTGGAATTTACTAGAGAAACCTGGCAAAGGAACCAAGATATTGGGAGCAAATAACTCAAGCAAGAAAGGTAATATAGAGAGGGATGAGGCCAAGAAGACATTTAGTTTGCTGTCTAGAGATTGCCTTCCCTACCAGGATTTGATGTCAGAGTACAGGCAAACAGAAAAAGATAGGGGAATTTTAAGAGAAAGACCTGCTAGTAGAGTTTTTGGTGGAATCTAGAATAGAAGCAAGGTATGATTAGTAGAACATATAAAATATTGCATGATAACTGTAATAATCAGAGGAGATTAGAAAAGAGTGAGAATAGAGACTGGAAAAGCAATTTATAAGAAAACAAAAGAAAGACATACATATGGCTCCAAAGTATGCAACCAAGTCCAGAAGGTTTAGGAGCTTTGCTTGCAAGTGTTTGCATAGGTATTTTTATACCCCAAGCTGACTTCACAGAATTTTTCCTCAGGCAGACAGCAAATGCTGGAGGTGTGATCGAGATAAAAGCGGTAACTGGGAACATATGTCTTGGTAGTGTAATTTATTTTATTTAACATTTGTTTACTGGGCAAGTCCAACTGGGACAGAGCCCACTTTCAACAGAGGCCCTGGGAGAAATGCTCCAGACACGTCTTTGGAATGAGTTGGCAGATTTTACTGTATCAGAAATATTAGGTGAGCAAATGGCTGTAAGTAAGGAAATTATTCTTTTGAGCTGGGATACAGGATCGGAATTACCTAAACATAGTAAAGCCTTATTAAGTTTAATTCAGTTTGCTGCCCAAAAAAGCACAATTACTAGAAAATGGAAATATAAGTCTACTTCATCTGTATTTGAGGTACTGAATATCATAACAGAAATAAAAGATCTAGAAGAGAGATCTTTGGAAAAGGGAAGGAGCAAATTACATAGAAGAAAATAAATTCTGGGGAAAATACATACATAATAATGCTCAGGAGGAGTGAGGTTTAATGGAAGACAGAAATTCAGCAATTTTTTTGTAATGCTGGACTGATAGTAGCAAAGAAAATATATGTGATGTATACTGTATTTAAATGGAAAATGTTAAAATGAGAAGTTATGTACCTACCATAACGTTCCATGTTAGTTGTCTTCTCTCGCCTTCTTTCTTGCTTGATGGGTTCGGAGCCGATCCTCGGCTCCGACTCGGCACTTGCTAAGCTCGAGAGTCACTTTTACCAGCTCGAGGCAGCCCCATATCCCATGATGCAAGGCGGCAAGTACCCAGATCTCGTTTGATGACAAAAGGGCAATAGCACCTAGCATAAACACTTCCCAAAGGAAGAAGGAAGACGAAAAACTTGCAGGATGGAAGAAGGACCAGCTCTGTATGGTCTTCAGCATCATAACTCCTTGTAGAGAAAGGTCTGTCCAGGCCTGGGGGAAGGAGGGAGGGTCGCAAGAAAGAAGGCAAGAGAAGACAACTAACATGGAACGTTATGGTAGGTACATAACTTCTCAATGTTAAGTTGTCAATCTCGCCTTCATTCTTGCTTGATGGGACCGCGTCCCTAGCACCTCTATCCTGGGTGGCTCAATGGAACAGACTCTTGAGGACTGTAGAGCCAAAACTGGCTCTGTCCCTGGAGGCCAAGTCCAATTTGTAATGGGAAACAAAAGTATGAGGAGTGGCCCAAGTGGCCGCTGCACAAATAGTGTCTAAAGGAAGTCTAGCTTGAAAGGCTGTAGAAGTAGCTAAGCTTCTGGTTGAATGTGCTTTAGGTTTTGAGCACAGCTGTTTTCCCCTGAGCTGATAAATTTCAGAGATGACAGAAGAAAGCCATCTAGATAAGGTCACTTTTTTTTTTTTTTTTTTTTTTTTTTAATTTTTCTCAAAAATTTTTTTATTAATTATATGAATAGCAAGACAATTAAAAGATTATACATAACAAGAAGGCATAAATGAACATATAACAATTCATCTAGTGATAACAACCTTCATGAGATTTTGATAAGTTATTTAGAAATAAAACATACACCATATGTACACTATATACAAGTTAGGCAACCTGAGAGAAAAAAAAAAAAAAAAAATTAACATTAACTATTTAATATGTTTAGAACCTTTTCTAACACAACCTTTATAATAGCTTTTTTTTTTGGACTTCCACCTAAGTATCTTTGAGCATCAATAAATTTAAAAGCCATTTTCTGGAAAGTAACCCATTTTAATTTAGAACGATCAATCCAATTTTGTATTATATAAAGTTTTAGTAATGAGCAAATAAAAATGATAACATGAATATGGTGATGTCATCATTTGTGAGGAAAGAAGGACAGTTTCAAATACACAAGTCTGCTTGTTTTCAACAAGTATTCAATAGCACTAACTTTTTAATAGATCTGGCTATCATTTAATGTGTTTTCTCTTCATAAATGAAGGTTGCTTTTTAAATTTAAACAGATTCATGTCACATAATATATTCAGTGACTTTTAGTGTGTCTGCATGACTTCAAAGCAAGCTGCTACTTTCATAAAGCAGAGTGAAAATGTTTCTGGAAACAAATGAACAGGTTAGTTTTATATATTAAAATTCTAAAGGATGTGTAAAGAAATTAACATATTTTCCTATTCAGAATATTTTTTCATACAATATTTTATATTATACTGAAGTGTTTAATTTGACAAATGTTACAAAGTATACCTGTTCATATGAAAGTTTCATGTTCTTTCTATTCTCTGCTCTCTCTTCTCAGAGGCTGGATGTGATATTTATGATTAGTAGTTTATGTTTAAGAAAGCCTTTACTTATTTGAAAGGTTTGAAATAACTATCTTTAATATGATTAGCTGAATCTACATATATATATTTAAGCCTTTAGATTTACTGCATTTAGCTTGCTTGTTTCTGTTTTAATTAGATGTTCAAAATGTTTACCCTAAAAGCCTTGTCTTTTTATGCTGTTTTGCTATGTTACATCTATAGCTTAGAAGAATAGTATGGCTACATAACCTAACAGAGTCATTAGTAAAATATTCAAAAAGTAGATTTAAAATTATATGTATGCACATTGTTGTACATTCAGTCCAATATATATGATGCTGTTTAAGTTACTATTTAATAATATAATTATACTTTATTCATGTATATTAACTAGTGTTAAAACCTTACAGCTTATAATATTTCATTTTGAATAGTTCCTGTACTATTATTATCTAGTTAATAGATGCATCTCAGGACTGAATTGTTTTTCATTTTGAGATATGGTTACTTGGTAGTTGTTTTTGCTTTATTTGAACTATAACTAAATACTCATTCTACAGGTATTAGTGCTTTTATCATACTAATGGTCATGTTGATTAATGAAATTATCACTAAAGTACTAAAGAAGGTTCAGTAGATAGTGCATGACTATTATCTTTAGTTCAGTAATGCTATGCTTATTTACTTATATTATAATGTTACCAGTTGGTTTTGTTATACTTATATATGTTATCTTACATATCTTTCAGTTTTAATTGTATTACTTCTTATGATAGAGTGTTCTAGTTAAGCAGAGTGTGATTTATTTATTATTTACTTGTTTCTCTTTCTCTTGAAATACTTGAGGAAATATATTTAATCACTATAAATTTCAATTTAAGGATAAGAGCTTTAGATTAGTATTAGAAGTAGGGATTAAGCATGTTGGGCGCCTTGAAATTAGTTAATTTTGTATATATTTTTAGTAGTATTACTTGGACTTTATGTTATGTTAGGCTTCCTTTGAGTAATTTGTATTCTAACTTGAGGTTATTATTATCTATAATTACAATGTTTTTTCATGTTCTTCTGCTCTTCCTTTATCACAGGGGATTGGTGGGTAGACACTAGGGTTAGGATAAAGGTTATTATTATACATTTCATGGTTCTTAAAAAAACTTTTTTCTTTTTTTTCAACAGATGTTATTTGATGACTTGCTTGAATACTTAAAGACTGTTTTTTCTTCTTTTTTCTTCTTCTTTTTAATGTTGTGTTGGATTTGCACCTTGAGTTCACTTTTATAGCATCAATAATGATTATACTTGTAGAATATGCCTGTTGACATAATTTTAGATTCTTGGAATGTTAGAGGCATTCAAGATAAAGCGAAAAAAGTCACTATTATTTCATATGATCTTTAAATCACAGGCTAACATTTGTTTTATTCAAGAGACCCATATTTCCGTATTGATTGGAATAAAGAGTTAAAAAAATGGATCAAAAGATTATAGCTTCAGGTGACTCATCTAACTCCAGAGGTGTAGCTATAATCATTAAACAAAAATTCATTGGGAATATTATTGATGAGAAATTTGATGATGAGGGAGGTGGTGCTTATTTACGCTTCTATTGCTGGTTTGGACAAACCCTTATTAATTTTAAATCTATATGGCCCATGTAATTCACAACATTTGTTCATTTTAAAATTTACAATATTCTTGCATCCTATAAGGATCATCATATTATAGTGGGTGGTGACTGGAATGCAGTTATAAACCCTGTAATTGATCGTTCTCGCTCCACTGTCACCTATAATCTTCAATCTACTCTGGCTCTAAATGATTTGATGACAGAATATAATTTAATAGACCCGCTCCGCACTGTTAAAAATATAAACAAGAATGATATATATACTTATTATTCTAAGTGCTATCATTCGTGGTCCAGATTAGACTTCTTTCTAATTTCAGATTATATTTCAAAATATATTGTGGACTTTACTACAGAACCCAGATTCTTTTCGGATCACTCAAGAATTTCACTAAAATTGAACATAAAACCCAATATCAAAAATAAAACTATGTTTAATAAGTGGACCTTAAATAATAACTTATTGTCAAATGAAGATATTTGCAAACAAGCTTCAGAAATCCTAAATGAAATGGTGAATAGTCTTGAATCATCAGACATTCCTTATGACATACAATGGGCAGCATGTAAAGAAAGATTAAGAGGTTTATTTATTAGTAAAGCTGCTTTTTTCAAAAAACAATACTTTAAGAAAGAGGAATTCTTAAAATCAAGAATTTCTTAGTTGGAAAATCATCTTAGTCTGAACTATGATGCTACTTTAAAAAAACAAATTTTTGATTGTCGGAAAGATTTAATTCTGCTTCACCAAAATAACCTCTCCTTAGCTGAACAAAAGCTACTTGCTTCATATTCAGAGTGGGCCCAGGTTCCATCTAAATTGTTAGCGAGAATTATTAAAGTTAACTTCAGAAATCCAAATATTACATCTTTATCTTATAATAACAGATTATATAATACTGATGAAGAGATTATTCAACTTTTCACCTCTCTTTACACTGAGTTATATTTAGGTTCTTCTAATTCTGTTAAGGATAATCACTCAAAACTCTTTTTAGACTCTTTGCAGTTCCCTAAACTTAATGATAATCAGCAAAAACTACTTTCTACCCCTATATCGGTACAAGAAATCTCGGATTCAATAGATAATCTTAAATTGGGTAAATCTCTGGGACCTGATGGTTTTACTCCAGAATTTTTCAAAACTTTCAAATTGGTAGTTCTTCCCTTTCTATTTAAAGTTTACAATCATATAAGAGTTAATGATATCTCAGATATTCATTGGAACACATCCAAAACCATTCTAATTCTAAAAATAATAAAGATAAATCTGACCCAGTAAATTATAGACCCATTTCTTTAATTAACGTGGATATTAAGATTCTGTCATCTATTCTGGCTAACAGATTGAAATGGATTTTACCCTCAATTATCTCGTCAGATCAATCAGGTTTTATGTCTCAGAGACATGCTTGGGATAATACTCTATCTTTAGAGACTATACTTCATCTCATTAAGAAAAATCCAAACCCTATATATGCTTTGATTATAGATGCATCAAATGCCTTTGACAGAGTATGTTGGAACTTTCTATTTCAAACTATGTTATGTTTTAATATTCCCTTATTCTTTATAAATTTTTAAAAGTTTTATACAAGAATATGTTTACTAGACTATACATTAATGGTCAATTTTCTGCTCGATAAAGATCACTAAAGGAACAAGACAGGGTTGTCCATTGTCCCCTTTTCTTTTCAACATTTACTTAGAACCTTTGCTATTGTTTATTACTCAAAATACTTTTCATAACATCCTAGAATTCTTAATACTAATATTCATTTCTCTGCTTTTATGGATGATTTAGTAATCTACTTTCAAACTCCATTATCTGATTACAGAAAAATAATGAATTCTATTGATTATTTTCTTTGGTTTCCAACTATCTTTTAAATTCTACAAAACTCATATTTTTCCTTAAATCATTTAGCACACAAATCTTTTTTGTTTCCAGACGATCATTTTCAGTTTACTTATAATATAAAATATTTAGGAATCAATTTAGAACACAATAATAAATCTTCCTTTCAAAATAATATTAATAAATTATGGAACTCTATATTGTCTGATATGGACAGATGGAAGCATCTAAACCTTTCATTTCTTTCAAGGGTGGCCATTATTAAAATGAATATTCTGCCTAAATTTCTTTACCAATTCTCATCATCTGATCAGATAATTTCAAAAATTTTTGAGTCTGTAAATAAAGCTTTGGCAAAATTCATATGGTTCCCTAAATCTGTTAGAATTTCCTATTCTAGATTGGCATTTTAGAAGGACAAGGGAGGTTTGGGTTTACCTAATCTTTATCTCTATTATTTGATTGTCTCATCCAATAAACTTCTTACTATCTCCAAATTCAATAACACTTCTTATCCAAATCACTCTTTATGGATAAAATTATGGTATAATTATGTCATTTCTAATAATTTAAATCCTGAAGCTATTCCCTTTATCTCTGGATAGTTTATTTATTAAAAATATATCTACAGTATTTAAACAAAAGATTAGAGATTTCCAAACCTTACTCAAAATGTGTAAACTAGAAAAGATCTCGCACCATGTTCAGCCAATTCATCTAAACCCAAATATATTATTGGACAATAAACTTTTGAACTTAAACTATCCTTTAATTAAAAATCTAAAAGTAGGAGATGTTTTGAAATATCTTGACTTGCCTTTATCTGACTGGTAAGGTATTGAAAGTAAACTGGAATTACTCACCAATTCTTACACAACTAAGAGCAATAATTAAAAACAAATTTGTATCTCTGGTCCCCATAGACTCACAATTGAAAAACCTTAACACGATTATCAAAATACTTTCATCATCTGATAAAATGCTGTCAAACTCATATAAATTAATTAATTCTTTAATGATGGACCACAACTGTCTTTTATCTAATGTTTGGTTGAATTATAATTCCCAATTGTCAGAATCTCAGAAAGTCCTGGCTATTAGACACACTAAGGAATTTATCCCTTTTAAAAATTAGCATACACACAATTAATGATTAATAATGATGCCTACTTTACCCCAATCAAATTAAACAAATTTAACCCAAATAAGTCCCCTTCGTGTTCATGCTGTTCTCATCCCCAAGCAGACCTCCTTCATATTCTATGGTATTGTCATTTTTCTCACAGATTGTGGACATCTTTGAAAGTCAGACTGCAGAAAATGGGATATCAAAAATCCACGTTGACGTGGGAATTTGCTATTCTACATATTCCATTGATTCATCTTTCAAAAGTTGATATTTAGATAAGGTCACTTTTGAGACAGGAAGGCCTTTCTTGTTATCAGCATAGGAAACAAAGAGTTGATCGGATTTCCTAAATTGTTTAGTTCTGTCCAAATAATATCTGAGTTGTCGGTGGACATCAAGATAATGTAGTTTTTGTTCCGATCTGTTAGAATAGTTTGGAAAAAATACAGGGAGATCTATGGATTGATTTAAATTAGTCTTTGAGGCGACCTTAGGCAAAAAGGTTGGATTAGTTCTCAATGATACTCTGTCTTTGTGAAAGATCAAATAGAACCTTTAGAACCATTCTGGCCGATGTAATAGCTACCAGGAATAAGGTTTTCCATGAAAGAAATTTCAGGGAGCAAGAAACAGCTGGCTCGAAGGGGGGAAGAATCAAGGATGTCAGCACTAAATTTAGATCCCATTGAGGAGGAGGACTCCTGACTGGAGGCTTCAGGAGGAAAATTCCTTTCAAGAAGGCTCTACAAAGCCTGTGGGACATAATATTGTGATCTGCGAACCTGACATGAAAGTTCGAGATAGCAGCCAATTGAACTCTAACTGTGGAAGAAGAGGATCCTGCATGAAAAATCTCCACTAAGAAATCCAAAACTGCCTGAACTGGAGCAGTGAAGGGATCAATATTCTTGGCTTTAGCCCAATAAGAGAAACGCTTCCATTTGCTTGTATAAATCCTCCTGGTAGAGGATTTTAAGGAAGCTACTAGAATGTCTCTAACGGGTTAGAGATCAAAGGAAGCCTGGCTAAGGAAGGAAGTGGAGCAACCATGCTGTGAGGTTGAGAGAAGGGATAGACCGGTGCAGCTGACCGGATTGGTGAATCAGAAGATCTGGCACTGGGTCCAGATGCCACGGCTGCACCAAAAGTTGACGATGGAGGAACGGAAACCAAATTTGTCGAGGCCAATAAGGAGCAATGAGAATCATTTTGGCTCTCAAAATGGTTGCTTTCTGGATAACTTGAGCGATCAGAGGAAAAGGAGGAAAGGCATAAAGAAGTCCCTGGGGCCAATCCTGGGTCAGAGCGTCTCTGGGGGGATGGCCTGGCAGAGGGAAGAGAGAGAAGAAGTCTGGGCATTTGCTGTTTTGGGGAGTAGCAAAAAGATCACAACATGGGCGACCCCATTCCAGAAAAATCTCTTCCACTATAGATTGCTTGAGAGACCACTCGTGAGGCATGAGAATAGCTCTGCTCAATCTGTCCGCTAAAATGTTGGTTTTCCCAGGGATATGCGTTGCTACCAGAAACCGATGAGAGGAGATCGCCCATTGCCAAAGTCTGAGGGCTTCTCGACACAAGGGGTAGGACTTGGTTCCGCCCTGTTTGTTGATATACCAAACTACAGACATGTTGTCTGTGTGGACTGCAATTGTCCCTACGGGAAGAAAGTCGTTGAGAGCTTGCAACGTTAAAAGCACTGCTCTCATCTCTAGGACATTTATGTGCAGGTGGTATTCGAACGGTTGCCACGTCCCATGAACCATCCTGCCCTGATAATGACCCCCCCCACCCGATCAGGGAGGCATCCGTGGTGACAGTGGCTACCGGGGATGGGGGTACAAAGTGTCTGCCTTGGTGAATCTGGGGAGAAGTGATCCACCAAGCAAGATGATTCTTGCAAATCTGTGTCACCAGTATTTGGTGACGCATTGGAAGTTGTTGGTAAGACCACTGAGTGAACAACATCCACTGAAGAAGGCGCATGTAGAAGCGAGCCAGGGGAAGAAGAGTAATGGCCGCAGCCATGAGGCCTAATACCTTTAGAACCATTCTGGCCTGTACTTTCTTGTTGGCTAGAATGATCCTGACATGACTTTGAATGTCTGAAACTCTTTGATCTTTAAGGGTAGCTGACATCCGAACAATGTTTAAGTTTGCGCCTATGAAAGTAATAGACTGGCAGGGCAACAAGGATGACTTTTCGAAGTTGATCGAGATGCCCAAAAGAGAACAAAGATTTATTGTGTAATCCTTGGCTTGAACAAGCTGATGCCTGGTGGTGGCTGAAAGGAGCCAGTCGTCGAGATACGGAAACACCTGGAATCCTTGACGTCTCAGGTGAGCCGTGACCACTGCCATGCATTTGGTGAACACTCTGGGGGCTGTAGTGAGACCAAAGGGCAGGGCTCTGAACTGGAAATGACTGGACCCCAGCAAGCGGAGAAATCTCCTGGAGCGTCTGTGAATTTTATGTGATAGTACGCATCCTGAAGATCTATTGAGCACATCCAGTTGTCCTTCTGTAAGAAGGGCAGTATTGACTGAAGAGTGACCATTCGAATCTTGTCTTCCTCACAGACTTGTTGAGTCTGCTGAGATCAATATTGGTCTCCAGTCTCCCATCTTTTGGGGACCAAAAAGAACCTTGAGTAGATTCCGGGCTCTGAATGATCTGTTGTAACTGGCTGAATGGCTCTTTTTTGCAGTAGTTTTAAGACTTCTAACTCTGCAATTTCCCTTAGACCGGGTGGTACATCTGGAAGGGAATTTGAGGGATAGAAAGGACTTTCCTCGAAAGGAATTTTGTAACCCTCGGATATGATCGACTGTACCCATCTGTCTTGAGTGAGGGAACGCCAGGCTTCTGGGTACAGCGATTGTCTTCCCCTGACTGCCTCCAAGGCGGTACAGCCGGGCAACATCTCAGGGATGCTGAAAGGGCTTGTCAGAGAGAGACTCTCTGTTTCCCTGGTTTTGTGGACCCCCTCTGCCTCTACGGCGGCGTCTGTTGTTGTTACCCCCTCTGCCTCTAGGGGTAAACTGACCACGTGAATCCGGCGTGACTCCTTGGGATTTGCGGAACCACATTTTGCCACCCTTCTGTCCTTTGGGGTAAGGTCTAGAAGGGGTGGAAAAACGGACTCCTATGGCAGAAAGAGTTTTGCCGTCCTGCTCACACCTGGTCAACGTTTCCTTCACTTGAGGGCCAAACAAAGCTGACCCATCAAAGGGAGAGTTTGTGAAGGACGCCTTAAAGGGATCTGCAAAATTACAGAGCCGCATCCAGGCTTGGCGTCTAAGAGCCACACCTGTACCTGCGGCTCTACTCGCTCCATCAGCAGCATATATCAGCCGCATGGAGGAGTTAGCAATGGAGTTAAGGGTTCCTAGCTGCGAAGCAATTTTTTCTTGAGCCCCTGCAGCTGTAGGATCCTGTACTACTTCATCTAGCTCCTTAAGGATATCCCTCTGGAGTCTGGTGAAGTGACATAGGTAGTTCAGCGAACGCATAGCAAAGGTCGCTGAAGAAAACATCCGCTTACCATATCTATCCATGGTCCTAGAGTCCTTATTAGGAGGATGGACAGGTATGGAAGGATCTGCAAGTTCCTTCTTAGTGGCAGCCGCCACCACCATGGCATCAGCGGGGACACCTTTTGTGAGGAATTGCTTGTCCGACGGGCAGTAATAAATTTAGAAGGCCTCCTAGGGACTGGCTCTACAGAGTCAGGAGCAGCCCACGCCTTTCGAGCAATAACCTGCATAAGGGGGTCGAAAGGCGGAGACACCCAGGAGGTGGAGGGCCGAGATCCAAACGCCTCCAGGTATACTGACTCATCCTCAGAGGGATTGTTGGTGGGCCAGTTTCCCCTCTGTCTAAGGAGTTCTAGGATGTCTGAGAAGGAGACATCCTCAGAGGGGGATCTTGGGGATCCCTCTGACTCATCTAAGTCAGTATCCGAAGTGATAGACTCGGGGGAGTCTACGTGTTTCCTCTTACAAGTCCTCTTCCGCGGATAATCACCCGACAAATCAGGAGAATCCTCGGAAGAGGGGGATATTCCCATTGGGGAAACCTGAGGCGGAGGATCTCTGGGTCCAGGAGCAAGAGAAGTGGCAGAGATGTCAACAGGCACTATAGAGGGAGGAGCTAAGGGAACGGACTGCTGGCTGAGTCCAGTGGCCAGCACACTCTTCATCACCTCGAAGGCTCCCCTCCCAGGGAGGTCCGAGAGAACCCGCTCCGAAGAGCTAGGAACTCCAGGACCCACCGAAAAGGAAGGCTCCGAGGCAGATGTCGGAGCCGAGCTCACCAAGGCCGAGGCTCCAAGGGAAGAGCGGGTCGGACAAGGGTCCGATGCCACTCACCCCTCGGAGGAGACCAGGGAAGCCCGGCCACGAATCCCTCTAAGGAAGGTCTCAAGAGGAGATAAGAGTAGAGGCTGAAGGAGCAGAAGGGGGTATCTGTCCCTCAGCCGTAGCAGAAACTATTCCCGAAGACTCCAACTCCAAACTCTGGGGTAGAGTCGAAGGAGGAACTACAATGGGTGTGGACTAATAGTCGTCTGCTGAGACGGACTATGTAGCATTTGGGCCAGTGCCTGTGATTTTAGTAATCTACTGACCACTCTCTCTAAATCATGGTCAGAAAGCCGGGATGACCTTGAAGATCGGCTCCGATGGCTCCGTTCCGAGAGGAGAGGCGAGCCGAGTAGCGGCTCCAAGGAAGGGGACCTAGACCTCTTCCTTGAAGGAACCATCGGAGCCGATGAAACCACAGAAACTGTCGGAGCAGACAACTTATCGGCACCGACAGGTAGCTTTGATGCATCGGCTCCAGCCGGAGCCAATACAGCCATAAAAGTAAGGGTGTCGGAGCCGATCGGAGCCGACACCGATGCCTGAGCCACATGGTGGTCGGAACCGATCGGAGCCGACACCGAAGTGGTCGAACCAGAATCGGCACCGATGGCTATCGGTGCCGAAGGTTTGAGTAAACCAGAATCGGCTCCAGCCGGAGCCGATCTCGACTCTAAAAGAGTCGGAGCCGAGGCCACAGGCTTGGACACAGAAGCCTGGGCCTTGGAAGACTTTGAAGTCTTAGATGGAGCCGACTTGGCCGGAGAGCCCTCCGGCTTAAGAAGGCCCCTCAAAATCAATTTATTTCTTCTTTCCTGCAGGAGACTCTGGCTAAAAGAGTGACATATAGCACAGGAGTCCTGCAGGTGAAGAGGCCCCAGGCAGTAAAGGCAAGAAGTGTGACCGTCTGTCAGAGACATCTTCTGACAGCACGAGTCACACTTCTTAAAGCCTGAGACCCTTTCCTTAGACATGGTGAATAATACACACACACAACACCAGTCCAAGAAATTAAATTATATATCCCAAAAAAAAAACTATCAATAACACACACACACACACACACCCTAACAAGGGGGGGGGATGGGATGGGAGAGAGTCTGACTAAAAGTTTTAAGGAGACAGGGAATTTCTAGTCAGAAAAGGACTACAACTGTGTTAAAACTATAAATTTTAAAGTTTTAGAAGAAAAAGGGGCAAAAATAGTAATGTAAAAATCACTTACCAGGAGCTGGTAAAAGGAGGACCTCATCAGCGAAGCGGCAAACGAGATCTGGGTACTTACCGCCTTGCATCATGGGATATGGGGCTGCCTCGAGCTGGTAAAAGTGACTCTCGAGCTTAGCAAGTGCCGAGTCGGAGCCGAGGATCGGCTCCGAACCCATCAAGCAAGAATGAAGGCGAGATTGACAACTTAACATTGGTTTATTTTCTTTTGATGTACGTTTGCCTAGGTTTTAAAGTGATAATTTAATAAAGATGTTTTTAAAAAAATACCCTTTCTCCCTGTTAATATATTTTCTTTCTCTAAATACCTTCCTTCATTATTTCAATGCCCCCACCCAATATATGGTGTCAGTTCCTTAATCTTGTTTTCAACATTTTAGTTTTACCATTTGTATAACACCATTTTGATGATAATGTAATACAATTTCATAAGTAAAACACCAAATCTGATGTTATTGCTTTTACAGCAGAGACCAACTCTCAACACTTCTTAATGATTGCTTCAGTCTCTGCAAAATGAATAAATCTTCCTTTGTGTTATTAATGCTTTACTGTAAAGTTAAGTATACACCTTTCTGTTATATTTTGCTCTACTGGCATTCCTGTCATTTGACTTTTTTCATAATTGCATTTTTATCTATATCATATACCAGTTTGCTGTATCTGTACCTATGACTATGTTAAATACTTCATTACTTGTATTGTTGCAATATTGGTGCTTTTCTCTCCGAGCCTCTGCTGAACACGTTTCCTTTAAAAAAAAAAAAGGCGGAACTTTCTAGTCAATAAATGCTAATAAATAAAATAAATAGTCCATTAGGACTTAATGTCATATTTTAAAATACTTACATGGTCCTGATGTAATAATTTATGTTTAAAGAACTAACAAATGACATAACTGTAACTTGTAGCAAGATTGTGACTAAAAGTAAAATGAAAGCTATGTACTTACCACAATGACGGATCCTTTCATTTCCATTTGTCCAATACAATGGTTGGAATTTCTGGTTGCTTACTAGATCTGTTTCTGTACAGCTAGTACCCCTGCCCTGAGCTCCTCAAAATTTCCCTCCTGCAATGAACTTGTCCCCTTCCCCATTGCTTGCCTAAGATCAAGTTTGCTGAATACCATTGTAAGGGACAAGATGGTGCCCACTGGGTATCCTTCATCAAAAAGAACTGGGGACAGTGAGAGGTTTTGTCATATCAGACAGGAATGAAAGGATCCATCATTGTGGAAAATATATAAAGTCCATGTCCTTTACATTCTGTCCATCTGATCCAACTGTTGGGTCATAATCCCAAGCTATTAACTCTTCTTGGTTACCATACTGTTTATGTGTTTGGATTTGTGATTTCCTTACTTTCTTTGCTAATGGCCTTATAAGAGAGGGAAGACGACATCCCTGTATAGTTCCTTTGTTCAAACACAACTTGTCAGAGAGGAACTCTCCCACTTTAAATTGTAGCTTCTCTTCCTTCATATACCTACCTTATTAACTCTATTTCTCTAGTAGGGTAAATAAATTCTACCATTGCCCAATTCATAAAATCACAGATGACTCCACTGAATTCTTTCTCTGCATCAAGACACACCAACAATAGAAGTGTTTTCCTATACCCGTCTTCCCTCTGAAGCTTTGCCTCCCATTCACAAAGCCACACTGAACTGTAACTATCAATTTTAGTAACATCTGCTATTTACTTAGCGAATATATATACATGAATGTCTTAAATTCTAGCTTTAAAACTGAAGCTGGATCTGAAGTGACTTTGCACTCTCTGAGCAATACAGCCACCAAAGCTTTCCTCCAAGATACTAGTACCTCTTTCCTTTTTAAATTATTAAATGAAGTCTTCCAGATTTTTATTTCTCATTTCCCTCCTAACTTCTAAATTTCCATAGGAATACCATCTGTTCCTGGATATTTAATTACTGATTGATTTTGTATCACTTCCTATCTTAGCTATTAACGCTTGAGGCTCATCTTCTTTTAACATTGGCATAACGTAGCCTTCTACATATATATTTACAATTGTGTCTTTTCTTGCTTTCCCAACTCCTCTTCTTTATACACATTTTCATAAAATTTCTGAAATACCTCTAATGCCACTTACAAGATCTCTGCTTATTTTTCCTGTCACAGGCTCAGTAAGTTTGGCAAGAACACGTTCGACTTCCCATTGTCCAAGTCATTGTGCTGAATGTTTTTGCATTCCAGAGTTGTTAACAAAAATACTTGCTTAACAGCAACTTTTCTAAATTCCTGTAGATTGTTCAAGTACTCTCTTGCTCTTCTTTAGCACTCTGCAGTTGCTCCTTCTCTTGTTCTGTGAGATTCCCCTTCTGCACTTCTTTAACCTTTGTGAATCC
Organism: Protopterus annectens; assembly: GCF_019279795.1. NCBI lineage: Eukaryota > Metazoa > Chordata > Ceratodontiformes > Protopteridae > Protopterus > Protopterus annectens. Next base: position 623,680,864 of record NC_056733.1, read on the forward strand.
CTCTAAACTCTTAACTTCTTTCTCATACCTTATATTTTATTTCTACCTTGATTTTAAATCAATTTTCATCCCTTCTGAACTAATTCCTATCTTTCCTAATAACTCTCACATTATGCCAACTACCCATTCCTTAAATTCTTCTTTGTTTAACACATGAGTAGGAAGGTGCCAATATATTATTTTTTTACATCATCTTCCATTTTTGTCTTAGATTTTATATGTGCTTGATCTGACAGTTATTGACAGTCTCAAAGCTTTCAATTAAATAAACACATTCCCATGAAATATATATTGTATCCATTCTAGCTCAGTTACTGTATCTTGGGGAAAATTGTGTACATTGTATCCGTGTTTCTGCTACTGAATTTACATCTTCCATTCCAAACATTCTCATAAAAGACTTCAAAAAACTGCTTTATTTTATTATAGTTCCCTTTTTGGTTCCCCCATTACATGTTCACTAATGCAAACCAGGTACCAGTCCCACCTACAAATAGCATTCCCTATCTATAAAAAGCTTATAGTTTTACTAAAAAGTCTCCTAAGCTGCATAACAGCAATTTTTGGTAGAATACAAATACAAGCGAGTGTAATCCTCCTCCCCTACCAACAATCCTTTGCTATCAAAAATTTGCCATTGCTGTCGTTTCTAGCCTCTTCTATCAGCACTGGTGCCCCAGTTGCAATGAGAAGTCTTCCTCCCATTTTCTTTTGTCGCTGATATTCTGATGAATGTACAACCTGAAATCCTTTTTTTGTTGTTATATTTATGTGTTCATTTCTATTTCAATGTATGAATCTTACACTTCTTAATATAGTTTAATGCTTTTTGTATATACTTGAAAGACCATTTACATTCCATGTTAATACTGAGAAAGGATTTAGGCTGATAAAACGCTATTGCTTCCCGATATTAAACTTGTTTATAGCTCAGACTGAGAACATTAACCTAGACTGTCACATCCATACAAGCGGGAAAATTTATATATATATATATATATATATATATATATATATATATATATATATAAAATCATGCACACACACACACATATATTATATATATATATATATATATATATATATATATATATATATATATGTATAGTAGAATCATACATTTACATTCCCTGCAGTAGTCAAAGATCATAAGATTATATTAACTTCAACTTGCTTATCCTACTAAAGTCTATACAAATTACAGTTATGAAAAAGTACTTCCTTTAAATCATATATATATATATATATATATATATATATATATATACAATAGTTACTAATAAAACTCACCACCAACCTTAAATATAAATACCTATTACTGTATTATATACAAAACTATTTCTTTATAAAACAGCATACAATTTATATCAATTAAGATGTTATTAATAAACCCCCCCCCCAAAAAAAAAAAACTGTTCTACTTTGTTACTTCAGTCCCTTTGGTGTCCTAAACATTAACAACAAGGTGGGGTCTAGGCTTTACTAATCTTCACCAGCTTAACACAGTCAAAAAAGGCTGTCTTTTTATTCAATTCTTGCACAGCCACAGTTCACATGTCTAAACTATATCTAGTGGAACTGATGTTTTACAATTTCCCACTTATTCTCTCACCAACAGCCTCTGATTTCAGTCCAAGGTACTAGTGATTTTTTTTGCCAGTTCCTGTGCTTTTTCAGTCATAAAAGTGCTGTCCTTTGGAAGGAAGGAAAATGATTCACTGGCAAAATGTATAGTCTTTCTTCTTGTCAGAAGACTGAGAAGCAGAGACCTCTTCAGCTTGCTGGCTCACTCTGCTGGCTACACATTTTTTTTTTATTTCTTCCATAGTCTGTTCTGTATCCAAATGTCATTCTTCTGTCAAAATATTCTAAAGCTGGATATAGTAATTTAAATCTCACATGTGCCTCCAAACATCCTCTGATTACTAGAACAAACTACTTTTCTTTTGCCTGCTGTAGAGTGAATAGCAATTTTCCACAAACATGCTGGTGTTTGGTCTTTTTCCCTTCTTTTTGCCACAGTTTTGCAATGAATAGCTCCTTCTGCTGTAATGACTGCATCTTTGCTAATACAGATCTGAGCTATCTTCTGTGGGCCAGATTTGGAAAGTACAGTTGTATAAGTCCTTATTACCTGTAACAGTAGATGCTTGTAGAACACACGGACACACAGCCTTACTGGCATTAGGCTAGTAGTGCCCTGCTACCTTCTTCTGGTAGTCTACTGAAGTGCAGGGCTCCTTCCACTGCCAATCTGTGGCTGTGACAGACCACTCACCTGGCAGTACAGGGATTGCCTTACAAACCCGCAGACAGGATCCTTTCATTTTTCTAGGGTTCCAGCAGGAAGAGAAGATGGAAAAAAGTATGTATTTATCATAATGTTCCATCTGTGTTGTCCATTTTCATTCTTCCTCAGCTAATGAGTTTGCATCTGATCCCTCAGATCTGACTTTGCTGTTACACTAGCTCATGGCCTCCAACAAACTCTTGAATTCCTTCCCTAACCATAATACACAACCACTAACATCTCCTAGATCTTGTTTGCAGCTTGACAGAAGACTGTAATGATATGCCATAACTGGAGTTCAACAGAAAGGACATAGGTGCCCTTGAAGTGTCTCATTCCTCCAGAAGTCTGCAATGAAATATGGTGGGGAATGGTGGGTGGGGAGTTGAGGAAGAATGAAAATGGACAACACAGATGGAATGTTATGGTAAGTACATAACTTTTTTATCTGATGCTGTCAATTTTCACTCATTCTTCAACTAATGGGACAGAGTCCTTGGCTTCCTAAATTCCCAGGTGGACTCTAAGGAAGGATATTCCTAAGTAATGTTGAGCCAAAGGCTGCTCTTCCCCTCGAGACCAGATCTAGTTTGTAATGAATGATAAAGGTAAGAGGATTTGACCAAGTTGCAGCTGCAAGTATATCATCCATAGAAGCTCAAGACTGGAATACAGCAGAAATTGCCATAGATCTGGTTGAATGAGCCTTTAATGGTTTTGGTAAGTGGAGATCCAATTTGTTATAGATAAATGAAATGCAATCTGTCAACAATCTAGCTAAAGTTAACTTTGTAACTGATTTGCCAATTTATTATGTGCAAAGGAAACAAATAGCTGATCTGTCGTTTCTTGTAGACAGAAGCTTGTCTATGAACATCCATCAAGTGCAGCATATATTCCCCTTTATTTTCAAATTTTGAAAAGAATACTGGCAAGTTAATGGATTGGTTAATGTTGGATTCTGACACCACCTTAGAAAGAAAGGAAGCATTGGTATGTAACATGACCTTATCCTTATGAAAAATATGGAGGTTTAGAAGATAATGCTTGAAGCTCTGAAATTCTTCTGGTAGATGAAATTGCAACGAAAAAGATAGTTATCCAGGTCAGAAACTTAAGATCACATTTCATTTGCCGCTTCAAAAGGAGAATTAAGTTTTGCAGTACCAAATTTAAATCCCATGGTGTCATGGGGTCTTTGAGAGTCCAAAATGGCCTTGCACAGTTTAGAAGGCAGTGAAGAATTTTGAAATCCTGCATGAAAGTAAGAGATTCCTACAAGCTAGACTTTAATAGTTGATGAACTAGTATCCTCATTACATAAACTTGCCAAAAATTCCAGAACAGATTGAATTGGGACTGAAAAAGGGGTCTATCTGATTTTGTTCTGCCTAATAAATGAAGCTTTTCCATTTATTCCTGTAGAGTTTCCCAGCAAAAGGCTTGTGGGAAGATAAAAGCATGAAAAGTATGGAACAGATGGGGAAAGAGAGCATTGGTTGCCTGGCTATTAAAGGAATTGGAGAAACGTAGGAGTTATGTATTTACCATAACTTGGTATCTGTTTTGTCCAATTTCATTATTCCTCAAAATAGGGTCTTAGTATCAGACATCAAATCCGATAAGGCCATTCCAAAAGACTGATGCTTCAAGTCTCAAGCTCCTCCCAATCCCATAATGCCCTGCACCAGCCCTAACTCCTCAGATCGAGTTTACCAACTCAAAGGAAATGTAAACACTATACATATATGTAGGTAAACAAAGGATTGATCTCGCCCGAATCTGGAGCTCAAACTAGAAAAGCTACGGAGCTCTAATTCCTCTAGGCACCTCTAGACTTCCTGGAAGGGGAAAGGTCAGGTGGGATGTGAGGAAATATGAAATTGGACAACACAGATACCAAGTCATGTTATGTACATAAATCCTAAATTTAATGTCCATTTCATTCTTCCTCACAACAGGGTATGCCTGAGCACCGTGGAACCAAAGGATGCCCTGTCTCCGGAAATTACACCCAATTTATACTGCAAGACAAAAGTGTGATTTTGGCCAGGTTGCTGCAGCATAAATTTCATAAATAGAAGTCCTACCTGAGAATGCAGAAGAAAAAGACATTGACCTGGTAGAATGAGCTCTCGGTGAATGCAGCAACTTCAGTTCCTTCAATGTATAAATTGTAGAGATACAATTTGTAATCCATTTAGCCAAGGTTACTTTTGAAACTGCTTGGCCTAACCTATCAGGTGAAAAAGATACAAATAGTTGTTCAGACTTCCTGTGTTCCTTTGTCCTGTGCAAACAGAAATGCAACTGTCTATGAACATCAAGTAGGTGGAGCATATATTCACCCTTGTTGGATTGGTTAGGGAAAAAGACTGGAAGATGAATGGACTTATTTATGTTTGCTTCAGTGGCCACTTAGGCAAAAAAGAAGGGATTGTCCTGACAGAAACTCTGTCTTTGAAAAAGATAATATATGGTGGCTTTGACAATAAGGCCTGTAATTCCGATATCCTCTTGGCCGAAGTAATGGCCACAAGGAAAATGGTCTTCCAGATAGAAATTTCATGTCATGGGAACTGCAGGTTCAAAGGGTTTTTGAGTAAGATCTTGTAGAACCAAAGTCAAATCCCATGGAGGGGAAGGATCCGGGGGTCAAAGTAGAAAAATTCCTTTCATAAAGGCTTTACATAGCTTGGATGCTGAAATGGGAGTCAACGCATCTGAATTATTTTTGAAATGAAAATTAGCAATTGCTGCCGGTTGTAAGAATCATAGAAAAACTGGCTCCCTCTTGAAAAAGAGAACTTAAAAGGAGAATAGCTGAGAAGGGAGTCGTACAGGGATCAATGTCCTCTTTCAATGCCACACTGAAAATCTCTTCCATTTGCTATTGTACACCTTTTTGGTACAGGCTTTCTGAGAAGCAAGAATGATCTCCTGTACTGGGAGGACCAGCCTGGACTTTCTTAGAATCATTGGAAGTGGAGAAACCTAGTGGTTAGTTTTAGGGATTTGAGGTTGGGGGGATGGAGTTCTGACTGTTGGGAAATGAGATCCTGTCTGGGATCCAGTATCCATGGTGGATATCTGGTGTGAAACCGAAGGAGGAGGAACCATACCTGATGAGGCCAGAAAGGAGCAATGAGGACTGAGTTCCCTTTAACCTGCTGGCTTTGTAAAGAACCTTAGAAATTAATGGAATTGGAGGGTAGGCTTATAGGAGACCCGGAGGCCAATTGTGAATCAGAGCGTCCCTTGGTGGCTCCTTCTTTGGGGGGAATCAGAGTGAAATACCTGCTGCATTTGGTGTTTAGGGGAGATGCAAAGAGGTTGTAGCAAGGTTGGCCCCATCGCCAGAAGATTTGGTTTGTTACTGATTAATTTAGGGACCACTCGTGTGGAGTCAGAATAGATCTGCTGAGTCTGTCCACTAGAATGCTGGTCTCCCCGGGAATGTGTGTTGCAAAAAGAAAGCGGTTTGAAGAGATCAGCCATTCCCACACTCTCATGCATAACGGGTAAGACCAGGTTCCCCTCTCTTTGTTGATATACCAAACTACTGACATGTTGTCTGAATGAACTGCTATCGTTCCTGGAGGTAGGCAGCCTTGGACAGCTTGGAATTTCAGAAGGACTGCTCTCACCTCTAGAACACTGATGCGCAACTTGGTCTCTGTTGGGTACCACAAGTCTTGGACCAATCTTCCTTCAAAGTGCCCCCCACCCCAACAAGGAAACATCTGTGGTCACTGTGGCCATTGTGGGTGGAATGGAAAAAGGTCTGCCAAGATAAGGATCGTCCGATAGAAGCCACTATTGGAGATGACGCCTGCACACTGAGGTCAGCTTGATGGGAGTATTTAATGGCTGCTACAGGATAGACCACTAAACTGCCAAGGTCCACTTAAGTACTCTCATGAAGAATCTTGCCAATGGGACTACGAGTATGACAGCTGACATGGAACCTAGAGCTTTGAGAACATATCTTACTGGGGGGGGGGGGTATCCAGTATGACTTGAACTTGTTGCCTCAGAGATGAAACTCTGTGTACAGGCAAACATGCTATTGGAGTGACTGTGTTCAGTTGCATCCCTACAAACTCTATTGTCTGCACAGGTGTAATTTTTAACTTCACATAGTTTATTGATCTTCTCAAATGTCTGAAAATGTGTAACAGATACTGGGTAGCTAGAACCAGTTGATGACTTGATAGTGCCATTGGGAGCCAATCATCTAAATACAGAAACACCTGGAATCCTTGCAGTCTTCAGTGAGCTGCCACTACCGACATGCATTTGATAAACACCCGGGGACTGTGGTGAGTCCGAAGGGTAGTGCTCTGAACCGGAAATGATTGATTCCCAACTGGAAGCACAGATATCTCCTGCAGTGCCTGTCGATCTTTATATGATAGTATGCATCCTGGAGATCTATTGAGCACATCCAATTTTCCTGATGCAGCAATGGCAGAATAGATTGAACCATCACCATGCAGAACTTTGACGTCTTGACAAATAAATTGAGTTTGCTCAGGTCCAATATAGGCCTTAGGTCCCCTGTCTTTTTTGGCACCAAAAAGAAGCATGAATAATTTCCTGGAGATCTACTGAGCACATCCAAGTGTCCTGATGCAGCAAAGGCAGAATAGATTGAACCATCACTATGCAGAACTTTGACATCTTGACAAATGAATTGAGTTTGCTCAGGTCCAATATAGGCCGTAGGTCCCCTGTCTTTTTTGGCACCAAAAAGAAACATGAATGATTTCCTGGAGCTCTATTGAGCACATCCAATTGTCCTGATGCAGCAATGGCAGAATGGACTGAATCATCATCATGCAGAACTTTGACGTCTTGACAAATAAATTGAGTTTGCTCAGGTCCAATATAGGCCTTAGGTCCCCTGTCTTTTTTGGCACCAAAAAGAAGCTTGAATAAGTTCCATATCCTTGTTGTTTGGTTGGGACCTTTTGGATGATGCTTTTTTCTAGAAGTCCCTCTGACTGGGTAGAACGTCAGGGAGATTCTTTCTGGGAGGTGGAGGAGGAAGGAAAAAGGAAATGTAGTAATTCTCTGGAAATTATATTTAGCACCCAGAAATTGTTTGTTAGTTTTGTCCAGGTGCTGGGTGCAGCGAAAGTCTGCCCCCAAATGTCTCCAGAGTAGGACAGTCAGGCAGCTCTTCAGGAGTGCTGATAGAGAAGAGTTCTCTGAAGCCCTGATTTTGCGGACCCCCTCTGCCCCTAGGGCAGTGTCTGGTATTAAATACTCACCCTGTGCCTCTGGATGAGGAATCTTCGTTACTGTCCGGGATAAAAATCTGAGATTTTCTGAACCAAATTTTCTTCCCACTATGCAGGTTTCTTGAACAAGGCCTCTGAGGGGAAGAAAACTTGATCCCTACAACAGACAGCATTTTCCCTCTTGCTAGCTGTGGATGAGTGTTTCCTTAACCAATGGTCCAAATAAAGAAGACCCATCAAAGGGGGCATTATTAAAAGATGCCTTAAAGGGTTCTGCAAACCCACAACTAGACGTGTCTCTTAAGGGCTGTGCCTGACCCCACCACTCAAGAGGTCTTCCGCAGCATTGGAAATCAACCTCATTGATGAACTGGACAGTGAAGCAAGAGTCGACAGCTGGGAAGAGACCTTGGTAAGGTCCTCATCCAACATGCACTCAGAGAGAATTGGTGAGTTCCTTGACCAAGTCCCTCTGAAGATGCATGAAGTGTGAAAAGTAGTTAAGCGCTCTCAGCGCAAAGGTTGCTGAGGTGTAGACCCACTTGTCATGTATCATGGAATCCACTGGAATACCTTTGCGCTAATGTGGGCCTAAGTAACTTGTTGGCTCGCTTAGGGATAAGTTTCACAGTGTCTGGCTCCTTCCAAGCCCATTGGGAGACTAGATCAATAATCTCATCTGCCAGTGGGGTCACTTAGGAGGTAGATGGGCCAGAACGCCTCTAGAAATATTGATTCCTCAGAAGGAGTTTGGGAAGACCATCCACCCTTTCATTTTAGGATCTGTAGGATATCTCTGAAGGAGATGTCATCTGGTGGAGACAGAGGGGATCCTTCTCCCTCACTGAAATTGGTATCCTCAGTCAAGGACTCCAACTGAGAGTCTACATGATTCCTCTAGCATGTCCTCTTACGATGTACCTCCTCTGTGGGAAAGTCAGGGGAGGGCTGAGAAGATGAAGGGTCCCCCTGTAGATGGGTGGGCTGGAGGATCTCCTGAATGGGCTGATCATTGACAGGATGACTGAGACCAAGGCTCTGACTGAAGACTCCCTAGGATCCGGGGGGGGGGGTGCATTCATAGGCCTAGAGAATGCCCTCTCTGCCACCTGGCCACTTAGAAATCCAACAAAACCTGGGATCTCTCTCCCTTCCTCCTCGGAGCTAAAATAGTCCTAAGAGAAATGGAAGGAATCACCCCAGATTCGTGGTCTCCAGACAACACCGGCCCTGAACTGTTAAGAGCTGAAGCCCTGAGGGAAAAAGACAGATCCAACTAAGTTGGAGCCGAAACCATCCCCACAAAGTTGACGCAGATGCCTTGGGCCCAGGACCCACCCTGCTCAGAGAGCCTCGGAACCAAGTCAGTCTGGGACACTGATGGAGTCGAGGAAGGTACCATCCTTGGCTCTGTCGACATCTCTCTTAAGGTATCCAGATCCTGGGGTTCTGAAGCAAGTGGTCGGATTGGAAGAGGAGCTGGTAGTCACAGATCTAAGATGGGTCAGAGACTGTAAATGTACCATCTCAATCTGAGCTTGAGCAAACTCCGCATCATCCTATCCATCTTGGAGTGGGAAAGCCTGGAGGACCTGGAAGAAACTGAAGAATGGGAAGACCTAGCCAGTGAAGGGGACCTCGGATCAGAAACCTTCGGATCCGAGAAGGGTTTGGATGGTGATGGGAACTACAAATGAAGACTACGTCTATTGGATCTGACAGAACCTTAGGATTCGAAGTCTTAGGTTCTGAAGCAGGTCAGATCCTTGGAGAAGGCAAGTCTGATGAAAGAGGCATTGGATCTGAGAAGCTCTTTTGCTCTGAGGAAGGCCTGCTCCTCCTCTGATCCGAAGAAGATGGATCCGACAGTGTTGGTCTTTTTCTCAGCAGCCAAAGCTGAAACCCCTGGGGAATCTGGAGGGGGATGCTTCTTGGGCTCTTTGAACATGCTGGGTTTAGCAAGTGTCTGAACTCCAGATGAAAGTGAAAGCCCTCTCAAAATTAGTTTGTTGCAGTGATCTGCTAAGGTATGGGGGGTTGAATCCCATGCAAATGTCGCATTCCTGATCTAAGTGAGAGGTACCCAAACAGACTCACCCTCTCATGGGTATTCCACTTCAGAATTTTTTGCCCACAAGAGTGCATCGTTTAATGTAGAATTACTACCCTAAATGTAGGTTCACTGACAGGACGCAGCTTGGAAGTGGATGACATGACGATACAGAGGAGCCCGACATCCTATGCATCCAAGAAACGAGATGGAAGGGCAGTGCAGCAAAGCCACTTGGCTTGGGATCCAGAGTCTATTACTCAGGTGGAGGGGAGGCTAGAAATGGTGTAGAAATTGTGGTGAGAGAGGCTTCAGAAGGCAGTAAGGGATATCATCAGAATTAATGACAGCAGTCAAACTCCAGTGCAATGATAGGGCAGTATTCATAATCTCAGCCTATGCCCCACAGCAGGGTTGTGATAGTGAGGAAAAGAGTGCATTCAGACTGCAGTTGCAGGCCCTACTAAAAGCAGGACAACATGAATTGGTGTTGATAATGGGTGACTTGAATGCACATATCGGGACAGACAGAACAGGATATGAGGACTGCCTGGGCCCACATGGGTGGGGCAACAGGAATAAAGAAGAAGCCATTCTAGACTTCTGTCTGGCAAATGGCATGATAATAGCCAACACATGGTTCAGAAAGAGAGAGAGTCACAAGATCACATACAAGAGTAGTCAACATGCAACTCAGGCAGACTTCTTCCTAGTAAGGAAAAGGCAACAGGGTAGAATCCATGACTGCAAAGTCATCCCCAGTATAACAATTGGCCCACAGCATAAACCACTAGTTGCCAAAATCAGCTGTAAGCAGTGGTCAGAGAAGGCTCTAAGGTCAGGTCAGACCAGGCTGAAGACCTGGAAGTTGACTGGAGAGAAAGTACAACAGTTCAAGGAATTACTCAGGGCTCTAGCACCCCAAAAAAGGAGGGAATAGGTGGAGTTGAAGAAGAATGGCAGCGCCTAAAAACAGTACGTGTTAGGACTACAGAAAAGATGTGGCTGAGCCAGGTACGGAATAAGGTATGTAAGGAAAGCTGGTGGTGGAATGCAGAAGTCCAGGAAGTCATCAAAAGAAAGAAGGCGTGCAGGAAGAAGTGGGAGACGGAAATGACTGACCATGCTAGGACTGACTACTGGTTGGCTAACAAAGAAGCTAAGAAAGAAATTGCAATAGCAAAGAATAGGGCATTGGAGGCAATGTACAAACTTCTGGAAAATGACTAAGTAAGGGGCACAAAGAAACTATATCAGGTTACAAGGCAAAGACAGAAAGATAAAGAAGATAGTCAGACACCCTTCATAAGGGATGCCAGCAAAAACCTACTCACCAGTCCAGAGGACATCAAAGGCAGATGAAAGGTGCATTTCCAGCAGCTTCTGAATAAAAAAAAACCCACAGAAGCTGTACTGCCCCAGAAACAGCCTACAATGAGAGGAGGAGCCCACCCTAGAAGAAGTAAGAACAGCACTAAGGAAGATGAAGTCAGGGAAAGCAGCAGGCTCAGGTGAGGTCACAGCAGATATGATAAAGATGCTGGGTGAGATTGGGGAGAAATGGCTCCTGAGGGTACTAATAGCAGTGTGGAGAGAAAGGTGTATCCCAGATGACTGGAGAATAAGCATACTCATGCCAGTGTACAAGAACAAAGGGGACATCCACAACTGTGGGCAGTTCAGTGGCATCAAACTCCTATCACATTGCATGAAAGTTCTGGAGAGGGTGACTGATAAATGGATACGCAGAGTAGTAGAATGTAAGATGGGAGATGAGCAGTTTGGATTCAGATCAGGATGCACAACTGACCTGATGTTTGCATTGAGACAGATACTTGAAAAGAAGCTACAGATGAGGAGAGCGTCCTACTGGACATTCCTAGACTTGGAGAAAGCATATGATAAGGTCCTAGGAAAGCTGATCTGGGCAATAGTGCGGTGGTTTGAAGTCCCAGAAACATTGGTAGAATTAGTGCAGGCTATGTACAAAGACCCAATGACTCAAGTATGAACAGTGTTTGGCCTCACAGAGGGGTTCCCAGTGAGAGTGGGTGTACATCAGGGTTCATCTCTGAACCCACTGTTCATACTGGTGACAGACTACATTAGCAAACAGGTTGGAGGGAACGGATCAACAAAGCTGCTGCATGCAAACAATGTGGCAGTACAGGCAGACTCTTGAGCTAGAACTTCAGCAAAGGATAGGAGAATGGATTGCAAATCTGAAAGCACACAGGATGAAACTAAGCACAGATAAGATGGTGGTAATGGCAGCAAATTGGGGAAATCAGAAGAAGCTGAGAATAGAGATAGAAGGGAAGATAGTGGAATAGGTAAACAGCTTCAAGTATCTGGGAGGGGTAGTTGAGGAGAAGGTTAGTCTGAATGAAGAGGTCAAAGCTAGAATCAGTGGGGCTGCAGCCAACTGGCATAGAGTATCAGGTGTAGTCTATGACAGAAGAATGCCAAAGAAGCTGAAAAGTAAGGTGTACAAGACAGTGGTGCGACCAGTACTACTGTATGGTACAGAAACCTGAGCAGTAAAGGCAGAACAGTTGAAGAAGCTAGAGGTGATGGAAATGACGTGCCTGAGAAAGGTGGTAGGATGCACACTGTGGGACAGAAGAAGAAATGAGGACATAAGAGCAGAATCCTGCAATTGGAGCTATTTTGGTAAGATCAAAGAGAACAGATTACGGCGGTTTGGGCACATGTGTAGAAAAGCAGAAGACAATCTGGTGAGGAAGACTTGGGACAGACAAGAAGAAGGTAAGAGGAAGCGAAGGTGTCCAACAAAGAGGTGGATGGATTGTGTGAAAGAAGATCTGCGACAGTCAGGCATGAGAGTTGAAGAAAGGTGTGTGGCACTGAATCGAGAGAGTTGGCGACAGTTAACACGATACCCCGACCCCATGTAGAAAAATGGGAAAAAAAGGGGGCTGATGATGATGATGAAGTGCATTGTTTAAAACCCAGAGGTTTGATATAGAGAAGGGAAAAGAAACCTGGGCCAAAGGCCATACAGAAGGCAGGAACTGGGAAGAAGATACTACCCTACTAAAAGGCTAAGTCGGGAGGGGAAAGTTAAAGAATGAAATAACAGTATAAAGAGAAGAGAAAGTTAGAAGAAATTAGACAAAAAGTTTAAACTTATCCGTTAAGGAAGCTCAAGACTACTGCAATCACGTCTATCCTAGATCTGAGGAGCTAGGGCTGGGTGCAGGGCATTATGAGAGTGGGAGGAGCAAAAGACTTGAAGCATCAGTCTTTTGGAATGGCCAGATTGGATCCAATGTCGGATCCTAAGATTCTATTATGAGGAATAAGGAAACTGACAACATCAGATCATGCTGTTAGTTTGAGATTTGAGATATCGGAGTGAACTATGCCTGTTGGGTGAGACAGAAAGTCTGGAACTGGATCCAGAATTCAAGGTGGACAAAGCAGATGAGGCCAAAGGAAGGGAAAACAAATCTGTCGAGGCCAGTAAGGTGCAATGAGGATGACTTTGCTCTTCAACCAGGCTGCTTTCTGAAGGAATTTGGGAATTAGGGGAGTCGGCGGATAAGCATACACAAGATCGGGGGGGGGGTGGAGCCAATTGTAGAGTAGAGCATCCCTCAGTGACTCCCCTGGTGGAGGGATCAGAGCAAAGAAGCTGCTGCACTTGTTTAGGGGAGATGCAAAAAGATCGCAGCAAGGCCGGCCCCACTGACTGAAAATCATTTCCTTCACCTTGTTGTTGAGAGACTACTCGTAAGGCAGTAAGATGGACCTGGTCAGTTTGTCTGCCATCATGTTTGACTCCCCCAGAATATGCATTGCTATTAGAAAGCAAGTGGAAGATATCGTCCACTGCTACACTCTGAGGGCTTCTCGACACAGCAGATAGGATCTGGTTCTCCCTTGTTTGTTGACGTTCCAAACTGCTGACATGTCTGACTGGATAGCAATCGTCCCGAGAGGGAAAGAGTCTTGAAATGCTTGCAATGCCAAAAGAACCTCTCTCATCTCCAGAACATTGGTACGCAAGCTGGCCTGTTTGGGGGACCAAGTGCCTTGGAGTTTTTCCCTGGGATGTGTCCATGGTTACTATGGCCTTGGGTTGAGGGAGGATGAAAGGCCGACCTTGTAACAGCTGTTGTGACTGCATCCAGCAGAAAATGTATTGCTTGCATACCTGGGTTATTCTTATCTTCGCTGACATGAGTTGAGAAAGCACTGACCATTGTGTTGCTAGCATCCACTATAGAATACTCGTGGAATCTTGCTAAAGGAGCTAACTTTATTGCTGCTGACTTTGATCCCAGGGCTTGTAGAATCAAATTCTGGTACTGCAAATTATTTTCCTGACCTGCATTCTTAATGTTTGCACTCTTAATAGCAGAAGAGAAGCTACCATAGATAATGTGTTGAACACTGCTCCTATAAATTCTAATGTCTGGGTTGTTTGTAGATGAGACCTACTGCAATTTTTGATTATTCCACGAAGTGAACAGGTTTGTAACATCTGATCTTGAGCTTTTATCAGTTGATGTCTGGTTGGGGAGGTAATGAGCCAACCGTCTAAATGTGGAAACACCCAGAATCCTTGCAGTCTCAAGTGAGCTGGTATCAATGCCATGCACTTGGTGAACACTCTGGAGGGTGTGGTGAAGCCTAAAGGCACTGCTCTGATATGATACTGACTGGCTCCCAGCTGGAAGCGTAAGTACCTTCTGGATCATTTATTCATTTTATATGATAGCATGGATCCTGAAGATCTATTGAGCACACCCAGTCGTCTTTGCCCAGAAAGGGCAGAATGGACTGAACCAGGACCATCCGGAACACTGTCTCTCAAACAGACTTGTTCAATGTGCTGAGATTCAAAACTGGTCTCCAGTCCCCTGTTTTCTTTGGCACTAAAAAGAATTCTGAGTAAGTTGCGGATTCTGTTTGGTCTGGTGGGACCTCTTGGATGACTTTTTCTAGCAGCTTTTGAATTTCTAGTGCTGCTGTCTTCCTCTGATTAGGTGGAACATAAGGAAATGTTCTTGGTAATGGAGGAGGAAGGGAAAAAGGAATTATATAACCTCTGGAAATAATTCTCTGCACCCAACTGTCTTTTGTTATATCTAGCCAGGCTCTCTGGTGCAGAGATAAGTGACCCCCGACTGCCTCCAGAAGTAGGCAATTGGGCTTCCATTCAGGAGTGCTGGAAGGGTCTGTTGGAAAAAGAATCTCTAGACTCCCTATTTTGCAGGCCTCCTCTGCCACAGGGGGATTTACTGTCCATCATCCCTAACCCCTCTCCCTCTGTCAAAACTACCTCTAAGTGTCCTGGAAAGGACCATGAGATTTTCTGAACCACATTTTTCAACTTCTCCATTGATTCCTGGAAAAGGTCTTTTGATTGGGGGTCGAAAAACACACTCAATGCAGAGAGGGTCTTTCTCACACCTGGAAAGTTTGTCCTTTACTGTTGGGCCAAACAAAGACGTGCAGTCAAAAGGAGCAGTGATGAAAGATGACTTGAAGGGCTCCGCAAAAACACAGGTGCATCCAGGCATGCCTCCTTATGGAAATACCTGAAACCATTGAGGTGCCTTATGCAGTGTGTGAGATAAGCCTCAGAGACGAAATTTGATATAGCTTGTATGGTAGCCAACTGAGAGACTACTGAAGATTGAGCCTCAGCAGTTTTGGTCCCAGAAAGAGAAGTCAATAGCTCTTTAATCAAATCTTTTTTTAAGCCTCGTAAAATGTGTCCAAATAGTTCATCGATCTGAGTGTAAGTGTCTCTGAAGCATAAACACACTTCCCAAATCTATCACCCTTGACTCTCTGTTAGGAGGATGGACAGTGGAACTCTGTTCTGCAAGTTCCTTTTTTGTACTTGCTGCCACGGCCATGGCGTCTACTGGCACACTTTTACCCAAAATTCCCTGCCTACTGGTGGAGCTAGTATCAGGTCTGGCCTCTTGGGGGATTGGCTCATTCATATCAAGTTCTTTCCACACTTACCTAGAAATCAAATCAGTGAGTTTGCTGGTGGGTGGAGTAACCCATGAGATAGACGGGCCAGTCCCAAAGGCTTCCAGAAATTCTGATTCTTCTAGAGAAGGGTCTTGGGAAGACTAGCCACCCTTCTGCTTAAGGATCTCAAGAATGTCTCCAAATGAGATGTCATGGGGTGGTGATTTTTGGGCACCCTTCTCTTCGTAAAAATCAGTATCCTCAGTGACCGACTCTTGAGGAATGTCCAAGTGCCTCCTTTTGCACTTTTCTCTTCCTAGGGACTTCCTCAGTTGGGTGGTCCAGTGAAGTATCAGAAGGTATTACGATACCCTGCTGGGTAGACTGGAAGCTTTGAGCTGGCTGCATCTGTGAGGTAAAACTCTGAGGATCATGGTGCAAAGTCATCTGAAAAGTAGAGGGTGGGTCCGAGGAAGAAGGACCCATCTGACCTGCCGGAGTAGAGAACACTCTCTTCACAACCTCAAAGGCTGATCGCTCTGGGGAAGAAAGAAGACAGAGCTGAAAAATCAAGTTTCTGGCTTGTTGCCTCTCTTCACCCCAAGAACAATCCATCCAAGGCAAAGTCAGAGCCAAGCTGTCCATTGCAGAAACTCTGAGAGGAAGAGATGGCTCCAAAAACCTCATAGTCGACTCAGAGCAGCATTTGATTCCAAAGACGGTACTCTCTTCGGATCCGAACCAGACGGACCATGAACACTCGAATCAGAGGACTCTAAAATCACAGGTTGGATTAGAGAAGGGTCTGTAATGTATGGCGTAATACATGATCGGACATCCTGATCTGAAGGGGTAGGAACCATGAGAACTCCTCTCTGAAATTCCTCCGTGAAGAATCGCCTCATCATCCTCTCCACATCTGCTTCTGAGAGACTCCTGGAGGAATGAGAAGATACCAGGAATGACAATTTAGAGTGCCTCTCTAAAAAGGGAGAGGGGACTCTGGATGGGACTGGATCCAGACTTGTAGAATACGTTGTCCTTGGCAAAGGCTTTGGAACAGAGGATGTAGGATCCAACACAGACTTAACCGGATCCGATGAGGGTCGGACCGTAAGAGACTTCGGATCCAGCTTATATTTCTTCTTCCTAGGCTCCAATGAAGAAGAGGCTGGAGACTTACAAGACTTCAACCTCTTGGTAGTCTCTGGATTTGTGTTTGGGGGATTGAACCCCAGCAATGGCTACAGAAAATGAAGAAGGCAGTAATCCTTTTAAAATCAACTTATTCTTTCTGTCTGCTAGAGCACAGAGGTTGAACCCATGAAAGACTGTGCAGTTCTGCTGTAGATGCTCTGGACCTAAGCAATACACAGAGTGCGGGAATCAGAGCAAGGTAACTTATGCCCTTCACTTATCACATTTTTTTAAATCCTGCTTTTTCAGCCATTGTTAAAAAGAGAGAAAATTATAATAATGAGGAAGAGCTAAACTAAACCTTTTTTTTTTTTTTTTTCCAACAAAAAGGAGAGGAAAGGCAAAATACCAACAATGATATTAAAGAATTACAATTATCTTGTAGAAAAAGACAAAATAGCAACTATGGTAATTAAGGAAGAATATATGAAGTGTAAAGAAGGTAAAGGGAATGTTTACACTTGGAAGTGTAAGAAAAGAGACAGAAAAAAAATGACATAAAATTAAAGATTAAAAATTAAGGCAATAGCGTTTTTTGAAAGATAATGTCAAAAAAGCACTTATCTCTCACTGTAATCTCGAGAGTTGAAGTCGACCACGTCTATACACTAAAGCAAGCAAACAAGATCTGAGAGATGCTAGGGGTGGTGCATTGTGGGTAAGGAAAGAGCTTGAGAGTTTGTTGGAGGCCACAAACTAGTATAACAGATGAGCCGCATCTGAGGGATTGGATCCGAACACATTAGTTGAGGAATGAATGAAAATTGGCATCAGATCACAAGCTTTGCGAGTACCTTACTGTTCCAATACCAACACACACACACACACACACACACACACACACACACACACACACACACACACACACACACACACACACACACAATAAAGGCTGCTCCATGGTACTTAAACACCAAACTATGTACATTCAAAAAGAGGGATGGTGGGTGGGTACTGCCAGGCGGTCTACAAACATGCACTGTTACTGGTTTAGTAGGACTTACAGAACTGTACTATGTTCAACAATCACACTGCCTTACTGGTATTTGGGTAGCTTCCCAGAGCTTAACCAACCTGGGAGGAGTAAGGATAAGGGTCCAGGAGCCCCCAGAGAATGGTTCTTGTGAAGCCTGCTCTGGATCTAGAAAAAGGCATCCAGCTTGTAGTGCTTTAAAAGGTATGGACACAGGACCAAATTACTGCTTCTAGAATACTTCTACAGTCCACTCCTTTCCAGTACCCCACTGAAGAGGCAAAGGCCCTGGTGGAATATGCTTTTACCCTGCCTGAATTTGTTGGTGTAACTTGGCACAATAATAGAGGATGACCTAGGTGCAGTTGCTTGCTTAGAAACAGAATGGCCCTTCTTTGCAACTGTGTAGGACATAAAAAGCCTTTCAGCCTTCTTAAAGGTTTTTTTTCTGTAAAAGTAGTAACTGAGCTCTCGGTGCACATCCAAGGTATGAAGTATCCTCTCTCCCTTATACTTAGGTGTTGGGAAGAACTCAGTGAAGTTGATACAGTGATCAAATTCTGAGACCATTTTCAGCATGAAAGAGGTGTTGGTGCATAAAACAGCCCTATCCCTGTGGAAAATCAGGTAAGGTTGTCCCACCATGAAAGCTTGCAACTCACAGACTAGCCTTGCAGATGTCAGAGCAACAATTAAAATAGCTTTCCACAACAGAAGCATCAGTTCAGCCTGAGTGGCAAGTTTAAAAGGTGTTTAATGTTAATTTTATCCAGAACACAGTTGAGATCCTGCAAAGGAGTCTGATATGCAATACTCCTTTCGTGAATTGTTTTATCAAAACAGAAGAAGAAATGGCGGGATCCATTGGCAGACAAGCAGAGATGGCTGCTAAATGCACCTTAATGGATCCATACGATAAGCCATCCTGAAGTAGCTCACACAAATATTTCAAGACCAGAAGGATGTTAACCTTAATGGACCCTCGGTTTCCAATTGGGCAGGATTTAGAAAACTTCATCCAACTGTAAACATAAGATTTTCTAGCAGCTGTTTTTCTGGTGTCCTTTAACACCTGCTGCACATCCTCATGAAATAACTACCCAAAAGGAGTCAAGGTTGAATCATCCAGGCTATCAGTTGTAGTTGCTCCAAACTGGAGTGCACCAGTTGCCCCTGAGACTGTGTGAGCAAATCTAGAGTATGAAGAAATCTGTGGTAATTGCCCTTGGAAAATAGCATTAATAGGAAGAACCAAGATTGCCTGGGCCAATAGGGGGTCACCAGATTGATTTTTAGATTTTCTCTCTGAATCTTCAGAAGTAGCTTGTGAATCAGTGGAAAGGGTGGACACACATACAGGAACACTCCCATCCAAGGGAAGGAGAATGTGCCTAAATTACAAGCATGGCTACAAGGATATCTGGAACATAATCTCTCCAGCTGTCTGAATTTTAAAGTAGGTGAACAGATCTGAGTCATTCCTCACATCTGGACTAGATCCTGAAACACCACTGCCTTGAGCTGCCACTTGTGTGGTTCTGCCCAGGATGTGCATAGTCATAGGTTCATAGGTAGGTACTAGGCTATCGGCCCTAGGGCCCATACAAGCCTAGCCAAAAAATGTACCCTGGCTTTTGCCACCCAAGAAAATTATTTTCCTATGCCCCTGTCGAGCAGAGCCACAGAAGTGATCCCCGGGGTGAATTTCCCATTTCCCATCCAATCATCAAGATTTTTCTTGAAGAGTGCTAATGAGGAGCTCTGTTTGACATAGATAGGTAGTCTGTTCCAGAGTATGGGAAGTCTCTGGGACAGGAATCTATCCCTCCAGCCTGTTCTGTTTATTGTGGTGACAAGGTTAAGGTCCCTAGAGCGTGTAGCTCGGAGGGATTGGGATTTCATTAAGTGGAGCATGTCCAACAGCTCTGGGTTTGACATAGCTTTGTATGTTAGGCAGAGATCGCCCCTGAGTAGGCGATATGCGATGGAGTAAAGCTGTAGTTTTTTGAGACGGTCTGCATAGGGCATCTGTTTGAGGCCAGTAATCCTCTTTGTGAGGTATTTCTGTGGTCTTTCCAGTTGCTGTAGATGTCTTGTGAGGTACATACCAAAAGGGGCATTGTACTCTATAATGGGTCTAATGAGTGATGAGTAGAGGGGAACAATGACCTCCTTTTTTCTGGATGAGAATCCTTTTGTGATGAGATGAGCCACATAGAAGGATTTCCTGACCACTGTGGCGATGTGATTATCAAAGGAGAGACTACTGTCCACCTGTGTCCCAAGGTCTCATCACATTTTCGGCATTAAGTAGACTACCAGCTATGTGGTAGTTCATGGGTACAGAGTTTTTACCAAAGGGGATGACAATACACTTTTTGGCTTTGACACCAGGAATCTGTCTCAGTGAGGCCCTTTTGTAATTTGTCCACATCGTTAGGAGTTTCGATTATGGCTCCTAGTTTGCAGTCATCTGCAAACTTTGTTAGCCAAAGACCACCTGTGTTGGCCTGCACTTCAGAATAGTAGATACCAAACAGGAGAGGACCCAGGACTGAACCCTGTGGTACTCCACTTGTCACTGGTCTGATGTCGGATTTGGAATCCGCTACTTTCACAGTGTGGGTTCTGTCCGTGAGCCAGTTGGCAACCCATCTTATGACATAGGGATTTATACCTAGTTTAGTGAGCTTATCTATAATTCCAGAGTGGAGGATGGTGCCGAAAGCCTTGGCGAGATCTAGATAAGCTGTGTGAACCATTTTACCATCATCTATGGCTTTGGTGACTGCTTCAAAGAAGTCAATCAGGTTTAGGAGACATGATCTGCCTTTTACAAATCCAAACTGAGTAGGGTCCAGAGTTTGGAGATTACCAATGTCTTTGTTTATGAGTTCCATGATGATACGTTCCATTGCCTTGCAGACCAGGCTCGTCAGACTAATGGGGCGGTAGTTCCCGGGGTCCGTCGTGGCTCCCCCTTTGTGGAGTGGGATAACCGTCGCGGTGCGCCATTCAGTGGGTACAAAGCCTGAGGTGAGGCTATGATTGAACATGGTACTTGGGTAGGGTGCCAGTTCATTCTGTAGTTCGTGTAGAATGCAGCCTGGGATATTGTCAGGTCCCATGGATGCTGTGTTCTTGGCTTTGGAGAGTGTGTTTTTTACCTGTGCAGCCGTGATTATAGGAACTTTGCATTCTTCCGGTATAGAGATGGGGCCTCTAGGGGGTGAGAGGGGGGTAAAGTTAGCACTGAACCTATCTGCTAGGGTGTTGGCAATATCAGTTGGTTCTGTATATTTAGTGCCATTATGCTGTAACTCAGAGCAGATCTGAGTGTTCCCATTTAGATTCTTGACTTAGCTATAGAATGCTTTGTGGTTGTCTTTAGAGTCAGTTGCAATTTTGTTTTCGTAACTAGCTTTGGAGGATTTTATGAGGGATCTCAACTTCTTACTGAGGTTGACCAGGGAGTTCCTCCAGTCATGGGATTTTACTCTTTTTAGCAACAGTTTCTTTCTTCTGTTGTAGAGTTTGTTTATGGCAGAGGACCACCAGATTGGCTTCCTTTTTCTGGAGGATAACATCTTGGTTCCATTAGGGATAGCATGATCCATGCACTCGTGTAAGTGCTTATAAAGTGCATTTGTGTAGGGTTCGGCAGTCATACCTCTATTGTCCGTCTGCATGGGTGTCATGAAGTTCGCCACTTCTGTCTTAAGAAGTGTGAAGTTGGCTTTTGAGAAGTTTTTTACAATGGTTTCCCTAATTGGGGCTGGGAGTGGGATGTGGATGTCTAGGCTGATTAGCTTGTGATCGGATCTGACCAACGAGGAATTGACCTCTGGTGTGGAACACCGGTTTCCCCTGTTGGTGATGACCAGGTCTAGGATATTGCTGCCCCTGGTGGGGGTGTGAATAAGTTGATCCAAGGCGTTGGAATTTATGAATTCTAGAAAACGTTGAGCAAGAGAGTTGGTACATGAGTAGTTTTCCCAGTTAATGGTGGGGTAATTGAAATCGCCCATTATTAGGGTGTTGGGTTGTACCCTAATACTTTCCAGTGTATCAAGAAATGAGGAGTGTGAATCCTGGGGCATGGTGGGGGGTCTGTAGCAAGCTACAATTTGGATTGTGGTCTTGCCCAGAGTTAGTTGCACTTGGATAATCTCGGATGCATTATGCTGTGCAACTAGCCTGTAAGTGTGGATATCCTTAATGAATATGGACACGCCTCCACCTTTAGTGCTTCTTTCTGGGTTAGGTGGCCGAAAGGTGTGGTATGAATTATAGCCTGGTAATGCAGGGGTGCTCTCTGGAGCTTTGAACCAGGTCTCTGTCACTGCACAGATGTCAATGTTCTCCATTTTAAGGAGTGCCTCGAGTGAGTGCATTTTGAGGTTTAGACTTCTAGCATTGAGTAGCATTACCCTCAGATTTTGCTTGCTTGTACCAGTTATGGTGGTGAATTTGTCATTTGAACCTTGCCTAAAAAAGGCACTATAGGGGTGGGCAAGAGTCTTAGCCAGTGTCCGGAATCCTAAGGGCGACAGGTGCAGGCCACCTCTGGCAAAGCATCGTGGACTGTCGATCATGTCGTCCTAGGCAGACAAATACGGGATCCCCTTAGAATGACACCAGAAGCTTAGCCAATTGTTGAAGTCAATCATTTTGTCCTTGTACTGTGGTATCATTCTGGGTGATGGCAGGATGCTACTCAGGGTTAGGGTCATACCTGCCTGGGATACAAGATCGGAGAGCCCCTCCATGTCTCTTTTCATGTAGTCCAGGGAGGTACGTCTCAGGTCAATCACACCAACATGGACAATGACAGTGTCATATTTGTACTTACTGTGGAGTGACCTGAGTGCATGCGTTATGTGGCGGATCCTGGCACCTGACAGGCAGCTTACAGTAACTTTCTCCTTGTTTAGTCTAGTGAGTGGAACATCAGTGTGCCTGACTATAGAGTCACCTATGACTAGAGTGTTGGGTACATTGTTATGCCTTATGGGCTGTGGTTGAGTGGCACACTGAGTTTGTGGGCTATGTGTCATTTGGGTTGTGTTGGGGGGTGGAGTTTGCTTGCGTTTACGCTTTGGATGTCCCTGATGCTTGGGCAGGTTTTTATTGAGAGCCTTCACGAATGTAGGTGTGTGGTTTGTGTTTCTATGTGTGTGTTTTGGTGGTGTGGGTTTCGAGGGACTATGTGATGAGTGTGGTGCAAGTGTTTACCCTCTCCTCTTGACTGTCTAATCCAGTCTTGGGTTAAGAGAGCTTTGCTTCCAGTTTGGCTATATAAGTGCATCTCTCACAGGTTGTAGTGTTGGGTGGTAGGAGGAGAGGGTTGTCTGTGTGCATGAGGCAATTGCATTGCCCCAAGATGCCCAGATTCATCAAATAGTCTGCCATAATAGATCACTGTGGTGTTGTCTGTAAGCACAAGAAGAGGACTCAGAGTCCAAAGATGGTAAAGAACTTTCAAGGCATGGATCACTGCTAATATTTCCTTGATACTGATGTGCTTTCATGCATCCTTGGGATTCCAGTTGGTCTGCACTTGCACTCCCATTGATATAGCTCTCCAAGTGAAGTCAGAGGAATCTGTCTAGATTGCATGGGAATATGTTAGAAGGGAAGTCTTAGACTTGATACTCAGCTGTGTTCACCAATGTAACTCTCGACTGATGAAGGGCAACACCAGCAACTGGGATTCCAAGAAATGTAGGTGCTGGTGTCCAGCAATTTCGTACATACCACTGGATTTTCCTCATGTGGAGACCAGCCGGTGGTATTATTAGAATTATGGACACAATCAGTCCTAGACTTTTTAGAAACTCTCTTGCTGAGGTGACATTCTTCCTGGAGAATTCCTGAAACATAGTCCGATAGGATAGGAACTTGTCTTCAGAAAAAAAGGCCATTCTTTTGCTGCCCTGCAAAATGAGTCTTTCTGAGGGTGTCAGATACGACCTACAAAAGTTCAACTTAAACCCTAGCTGGGAGAGTAAGGTCAAGGCCTTCTCTTGCAATTCAAAACACCTGGGTGCAGACTCTGCACAGATCAGCAAGTCATTCAAGAAAGAAAAAATGTGAATGCCAAGAACTGATAATGTGAACAAGACACAGCAAATCTCGGATAGCTCCTGAAGCAATAAGTAATGGGGGCATAATGATATGCATCTTTCCAGTCCAGGGTCACCTTGAAGCAGAAAAAGAATGCTCCCAAATGAATACATCCCTAAATCTACCAGCATTTTGGTAAAAGAAAACATCTGTTTGGGTTTCTAAACCTCTTCATCCTTAGATGAAACTGGCTGATTATACTCTGAAACTTGCAAAACCACAGATTCTTGATCCCTTTCAAAATCAGGATCCTTGAGTGGTTGAATGGGGGTGGGAGCACTGGTGTTACTTGTAAAAAGAAATTATGTACTCACCATAACATTCCATATGTGTTGCCCATTTTCATTCTTTCTCAACTGATGGGTCTGGATCCGACTAGGCTGTTAAAAAATCTCGTGGCAACTTAAAACTCTTTAGTCTCTCCCTTATCCAGAATGCACCATCCCCAATTACTTTAGATCTTGTATGCTAGCTAAAGCATAGAGAAACAATTCTTACACAAATAAAGGCATAAAAAGAGAAATGGCAAAAGGTTAGGCAAGGTTATATCTGGAGCTTTGTCATGCTTGCATTATGCCAATTCTTTCATATCAACTCACTCCTCCAGAAAAAAAACATAAGGAGGGGGTTGAGGAAGAATGAAAATGGACAACACAGATGGAAAGTTATGTTGAGTACATAACATCTTTATATGATGATGTCAATTTTCATTCTGTCCTCAACTGATTGGACAGTCTCTCCAACTACCTAAATCCCAGGGTGGACAGAAGGCAGGGTATTCCTAAGCACCACTGAACCAAATAATGCTCTACCTCTGGATACCAAATCCACTTTGTAATGAGTGATGAAGGTATGAGGTGAAGCCCAAGTTGCTGTTGCACATATTTCATCCATGGAAGCCCTTGAATGAAAAACTGAGGAAGTTGCTATGGACCTGGTTGAATGAGCACAAACTTGCTTTGGTAAAGAGATATTCAATTTGTTGTAAACGAATGAAATAAAGTTAAATTGATGGACTGGTTAATATTGGATTCTGAAACTATCTTGGGCAAAAAGGATGCATTAGTTCACAATATAACTCTATCTTTATGAAAAATTAGATATGGGGGTTTCACAGATAAGGTATGAGTTTTGGAAACACATCTGGCTGACGTAATGGCCACCAAAAACAAAGTTTTCCAAGAAAGAAATTTAAGATCACAGTAATGTGCAGGTTCAAAGGGTGAATGAACCACGGCTTGCAGTACCAGAGTTATATCCCATGGAGGAGTAGGATTTTGAAAGGAGGTCTTAACAGAAGCATGCCTCATAAAAAGGTTGTACAAAGCCTATGAGAAGTGAGTGAGGAACCATCACATCCAATATGGAAATTAGAAATTGCTGCCAACTGAACTTTAATTGTCAAAGAACTAGCTCCTTGATTAAAAAGAAAAGTCAAGAAATCAAGAATATTATTAAGTGGGGTAGAAAATGGTTGCATGTCATTCTGAAGTGCCCAGTGTACAAATCTTTTCCATTTACTAGCACAAAGATCCTTGTAGATGGTTTAAGGGAGGATAACAACAGGAGACGATAGCATAGGTTGTCTGGCTATTACTTGAAAGGGAGAAACCAAGCTGTCAGGTTGAGACTGGGGAGGTCTGGATGCATCATGCCTGTTAGATGAGACAGCAGATCTGGATCTGGGTCCAGAATCCAAGACTGATGAATTAAATGAGGCCATAGGAAGGGAAACAAAATCTGTTGAGGCCAACAGGGTGCAATAAGGACGACTTTGCTCTTCAACCTGGCAGCTCTCTGTAGGAATTCTGGAATCAAAGGAATTGGGGGATAAAGTAAACTGGTGGGGGGGGGGGGGCAATCGCGCAGAACAGCATCTCTCTGTGACTCCCCTAGTGGGTGGATTAGGCCAAAGTAGCTGCTGCACTTGTTATTTAGGGGAGATGCAAAAAGATTGCAGCAAGGCTAACCCTACTGTCAGAAAATCAATTCTGCTATGTTCTTGTTGAGAGACCATTTGTGAGGTAGTAGTATGTACCTGCTCAGTTTGTCCCCCTAATACGTTGGACTTCCCCAGAATATGTGTTGCTAAAAAAAAGCATTTAGAAGAGATTGCCCATTACCAAACCCTGAGCACTTCTCGACACAGGGGGTAAAAATCTGGTTACTCCTTGTTTGTTGACATACCAAATCACTGACATGTCTGTTTGAATCTCAATTATTCCTGAAAAGAGAGCATTCTAAAAGGCCTGCAACTCTAGAAGCGCTGCTCTCAATTTGAGGACACAGATATGCAAAGCGGCCTCTTTGGGGAACCATGTGCCTTGGACTGTTTTCCCCCAGGTAATGCACCCCACCCCAGCTGGGAAGCATCCATGGGTCACAATGGCCTTGGGTTGAGGAGAAATGAACAATCGTCCTTGTAGAACCTCTTCTGACTGAGTCCATCACATTAGATTCCTCTTGCATATATTGACTATCAGTATCAGAGTTGATAAAGGAAGGTGAAGTATTGACCAATGTGAAGCCAGCATCCACTGGAGAACTCTCATATGAAATATGGCTAAGGGTAGTAATGTTACTGCTGCCACCATTGACCCCAACACCTGAAACTCCAAGTGGGCTTAGATTATGGTACTGCAAACAATCATTTTTTACTTGTGATCTTATTGTCTGAACTCTGGAGATGGCAAGTGAGGCTATAGTTGATTTTGTATTGAGTAGTGCTCCTACGAACTCTAGACTGTGAGTTGGTTCTAGATGAGACTTTTCATAGTTTATGGTTATTCCTAGTAGAGCACATCTGGATCACCTTTTCTCTTGCCAAAATGAGATGATGCCTGGTCCGGGTGGAGATGAGCCAATCGTCCAAATATGGAAACACCCAGAATCCATGCAGTCTCAAGTGAGCTGCTATGACTGGCATACATTTGGTAAAACACCCTGAGGGCTGTGGTGAGACCAAAGTGCAGAACTCTGAACTGGTAGTGACTAGCTCCTAGCTCGACACACAAAAATCTTCTGAATTGTCTGTTCATGTTTATATGATAGTAGGCATCCTGAAGATCTATTGAGCACATCCAATTATCTTTTTCCAAAAATGAAAGAATGGACTGAACCATAACTATCCGGAATGTGGTCTTTCGAACCAGTTTAAGACACTGAGATCCAGAATTGGTCTCCAGTCCCCTGTTTTCTTTGGTGCTAAAAGGAACTTTAAGTTCCGGATTCTAACTGGTCTGGGGAGACCTTTTGGATGACTCTATTTCTAGCAGCCTTTGAATTTGAATTGCTGCTTGTTCCCTCTGATTGGGTGGAACATTGGGGAATTTTCTTGAATTGAAAGGATAAAGGGAAAATGGTATTATCTAACCTCTGGAAATTATCCTCTACACTCAAGTATCTGTTATTTCTAGTCAGGCTCTCTGGTGCAGGGACAAATGACCCCGGTTGCCTCCAGAGAGGGACAATCGGGTCTTCTTTCAGGAGCGCTGAAAAGGTTTACCAAAGAAAGAATCTCTGAAACCTTGGTTCTGTGGGCCACCTCTGCCATGAGGGCAGTGTCTACCATTTGAGCTCTCCCCTCTGCCTCTGGGGGGAACCTCCTCCACACACATCATTGTACTCTGTAGTGCTTTCAGTAACAGAACCAGTCAATGCAAACAGCTTTCTTAGTTTTTGAATGAGAGATTTTTTAATGCACAAAGTTAAAGTATTTTCTTAGAAAAAAAAATGTGGAATATAAGAGACAAAAATCCAGCCCACTCACAAATGTCCTTCCAAAGTTCAATCTACTGTTGCAGTATACCTCGATATAAGATTCTTCACAACAAACAGTGCTTATATTTAGTAGCATTTTCTAACAGGCTTTACCAAACAAGCAAAACACCATCCCTTAACTTATATCCCTTTCAGACTTCACTGATGCGTTCTAGACTTCAGGGACAGCTCTTTTAATACTCTTCCTCGGCATCTCTCTACCAAAAGGTCTGAAATCTGATCTCCAGCACAGATACTTACTTACCCGTATGTGCCACAAGATGCACCTGCTCTCCAAAGTTTGCTACAGCCTCTCACTAATTTGTCTGCCTGCTCTGTATGGCTCAGGAACTCTATGGCTCCTCTCGCTGGATGACCCTTTGGTGAATGCAAAACAAAAAGCAGATGTAATATCAATACTAGTAGTGTTTTCCCAGGTGCAGCAGTCAATATGCTGCTATACATATATATACACATGTACATATATGTAAACATACACATATATAGCATTTACCCTTGACTTGTGGGTGGGCTTGAAGCTGAAAAGGATCTGAGAAGAACGACTTCACGTACCCACTTAAAAAATAAATTAAAATGAAAATATTTCAGCGTTTGAGATTGTAATGCAAAACAACACCCTTCTGTTGTGGTTATATAAATTACGTAGAAGAAATGTTAATGGTGTGAGAGAACAAACTCATTACTAGAGATTTTTTAGCCATGAAGGAGCTCTAAGAAATATATTTGATTTTTCTTGCTTTAAAATGTCATATTTGGATCACAGGCAAAACAAAAATGTTAATATCAGACAATGCTATGAGGAATACAAGAACAAAACTTTTCCACTTCATTATACTAACTGTTGCAGCGTATAGCAAAAAGATCTACATTTGGAATCCCACACATATATATGATGTTTTGGAAGATGCATGGATCCAGCTTCCACTTATGAACCAGTTCTATCTTTCTGCCCAGGACATCTGCCAGCTGATCATGGAGACCAGAAACATGGACTGCTGAAAGAAGGTGAGCTGCATAGCAATCTCCAGATTTTCACTACATCTTTGCACAGATGGCAAGATTGGGTTCCTTCTTGTTTTTATAGATTCATAGATTGTTACTAGGCTAATGACCGGAGGAGAGGTTTTAAGCCTAGCCAAGTTTTCCTGAAAGAATGACTTCTAGTAAGTTACCTCTGTTCATAGGGGACATGGCTGCCAGGCCTGGTGTAAATTTCCTATTCCCCATTAATTAACCTAGGTTGCTCTTAAATTGGGTAATAGACTAACGCAGCTTTGCATGTATGAGAACTCTGTTTCATAGGAGGGCTAGTCTCTGGGACACATCTGTCCCTCTAGCATATTCTGTTGAAGTCACAGACAAAATTCAGGTCCCTTGATGTTGTATTTCTGGTACTGTTTGACTTGCAAATATGCAAGAGATCCATAAGTGTGGGTTTTGTGGATGCCTTGTAAGCCATACATAAATCACCCTTCAGCAATCTATATAAGACTGAGTACAAGGAAAAGATTTTAAGGCACTCTGCATAAGACAGGCATGTTACACCTTGTATTCTTTTTGTAAGGAACCTCTGAGGTTGCTCTGGTTGCTGCATACGCCTGGTCAGGTACATACTGAAGGGAGCATTGTATTCTACAATTGGCCCGATAACGGCAGAGTACACTGGGATTATGGCCTCTTTGGACCTAGATGCTATAAACTTACTTTTAAGTTGTACAAAATAAAAGGATTTCCTCAACACTGTGGTCACGTGGTGGTCGAAGGTAAAGCTACTGTCTACGTGCGTACCCAGATATCTGAGCACTGGAGTGTATCATCAGTTTGTCTGTGCAACTTATTACATTTTACTGCACATTTAGAGTTGTAAACATCTTGGCTGAAAAGTATCCTTAAAAGCTATCAAAAATCTGAGTACTACTTTTAATTTTTTTTAAGCTGATGTGAACTGAGTACTTTTGCTAAGACCAGATGCTGAAATGGCTTCCCCAGGCAAATTCAGAAGAATGTGTTAACAGTGACTATCTGAAGGTGTAGTTCAAACTGATAGCTGGTTATATCTGCCTATCATAGGATTTTTTTTCTTCATGTAATATGGATCTGGAATAAACATGGCCAGGGAATCAGTGGCCTGATTCCATAGGTTTCTGAGATGCCACTGTGTCTATGGAGTCTGATAGGATAGAAGAATGTATGTTCCAAAGTTCTCAGGAAACATGAGGGGGGAAAAAGGGGTTGTGGATGGATGATCAAATACTTGTCTAGATCAGGAAGATGGTTTATGCACTGTGCTCTCGTGTGAACAAGACTGGAACTAAACATCTGGCAAATACCCTGGTGGCTGCAGCTAGTCCATATGGCACAGATGAAAACTAAAAATGGTGACATACTGTTAGAAACCGGAGATATTCTTTGTGAGATGTTCTCACTGGAGTACAAAAATAAGCATCGTCAATTTGCAGAGTTATATAAGAATCCAGCTCTACATAAGGAATTACATTTTTCAGTGTTACCACCCTGAAAGAGTTTGTATTTATGAAACAGCTCATGTGTGAACATGGGCTTGAAGTGATATCTTTTTTGGGAACTAGAAACAATCTGGAATAAAACCCTGTATCACTCGATGTAAGGCTGCCTCTGCATTGATTTCTTTGATAAAAGTGGATAAAATATTTAAAAAAACATGCTGTACTTGAGAAGGTGATTATGGAGTAAGCTGTTTTCGTTGGGCCTGAAAGAATTCTACAAAATAACTTCAACAAACTCTCAAAAAATAAAAAAATAAAAAAAAAGATTTGTATCATTTGTATGTAGCATTCTTTTGCCAGTTAAGAAATTAGCCTGCTTCCTAAGGCTATTGGTACAGGGGATAATGATAAGAGGGCATTAGCCACTTCAATATTTTTGATTGCAGCTTCTTTTCCATGTGGGACATGGATTGCTGTTAGAATGCTTTCACTTGAATTGCTTCTGTTGTCAAACCTTCCAAAAAGGATGCCATACCCCTCAACTGTCAACATTTTCACAGAATGTCCAGATTTTGCCTCATATTTTTGGTGTGTTCCTCATAAATTTGTGGTTTTCTGGCAAATCACTGGGATGATCTGAGGAATGAAGTCAACAAATAATGACATATATTAGAGTTTCAGGCTTCAATTCCTTCAGAAAATGTATGTTATTTATAATTTAAATATGTACTTCTATTGTGTATTGGAGCTTTTCTCCTCGGGCCTCTACTGAAAACGGATATGTATCCAGATGGACCAGCCTGGTTAACAAATGTAAAATAAATAAAATAAAATAAAATAAATGTTAACACAAACCCTGTTACTCTAGCAACTTTATAAGAGCAATATTTCAAATCCGTCCCTATTATGGGGGCCTTTTATCCCCCATTTTGTCAGGCTTTGTCCATATTTCTTGTAATAAGAGATTGAGAGGTATGATCTCTGTTTCTAAAGACGTTTTCTATTACCAGTACAAGCCCTTTTGCATTGAGGAACAGGAGTAAGGGGTACATACGTATCTTTAAAAGATTTGTTTTTTGTATTTACTTTCAAGAAACCCAATAACATTCTCAGCTGGTTGAGCAGATAAAAATTCTTGCACCACAGGATTGATCAACAATCTTCTTACAACAGCCATATTATAAAACTAAGCTCTAATCCATGAAAGTTTTCTCAAGACAACTGCAAACCTTGACAAAGCAACATCACCACCAAAAGTATGTTTTCTTATCTATAGTAACCATTAGTTTCTTCATTCTGTTAGCAATATTAGTGCTGGGAACAGACGGCATTTTTTATCAAACTTTACCAAGAGCACTATTGTAAAATAACAAGTGCCAAACAATGAAGTGATCTAATAGCTAATATACAAAATGTGCACATTTTCTTTTCGTATTTAAGTAATATTAAACCTTTATCTAATGATAAAGTTAATAGTACAAATTTAGCCACTGTTACCAGAAGTAGAAAAAGAAACAGTTATAAGGGCTAGCTTTATGCGTGCTCTTAAGTCCCCTCACACACAGCATCAGCTTCTAAATGGAACATATTGTGCATCAAGGGTCAATTACCTTTTAAATGACCACATTTCTTTGACCCCAGCATTGAGGTTAAAAGCTAGTAGATTATAAAGAACAGTACTTTACATTTTGTACATTATAATTAAATGGATTTATGCAAGTGCATATTTATGGATTTACATTTTTTATCCAGTGTTTTGCATTATGTTTTTTTGAACATATTCATGTTAACATATCGTGTTTTTCAAACATGTACCTGTTTAATGGGAATTATGATGTTTCTGGTTACGTTGTGACTGTTTTGACAAACTGGAATTGTGAGGTGGCTATATAAGGAACAGTTTACTAAATATGGCAGATTCTGATGATGTTTCCGGGTCCTGGAAATGAAAGCGCTAAATCTGTGTTTAACTGTTCAGTTATTCCTTATTATTCATCTTCCACTTTGGTCTTGGACTTGGAATTGTTTGATATTTAACTTCCCCCATTTCTTCAGGAATATGTGGGTGGATTAAGGTGAATTGTATTATGTTATGTGTTTATCCGACACTTCTTTATTTGCTATGTATCTGGAGTCTTTCTGTTCTTATTGGCACATATGTATATAGGTTATATTTTGGTTTACTTATATTTACCTGTGCAGGATTAATCCATTTATTATTGTAATAATGTTTTATTTTTCCTCCTTTGTATCTGTAAATCAATAAAATTGCGTTTTGAAAAAAAAAAAAAAAAGAATAAACGATTTTATTTTAGAAAGTGCTTCAATTTTTTTATTACTCGGGGATACTTTATTGGCACTGGTATGGCCTACTGAAGTGATTTTGTTTATAAAGTGTAGGTTATTTGTCCATGTTGCATCACGCTGTTTCACAGTTTCTCAACAATTGTTTTTTGGGTGAAGAGGGTTTTTACAGGCAGATTAAAAAAAATCACCTGTATAATGGAAAACCAGATGACTGAGAGGAAGAAAAAAGAAGTTATGTACTCACCATAACGTTACATCCGAGTAGTTAAGACTTCATTTGTCAGCAACCTGTGGGTTCCGGACCAGAGCCGGCAGCTTACCAAGCTAAAGATCCGAGCTCCAAGCTCCTCCCCCTTAGCCATACCACCCTGCAACCTCCTTCCAATCCTCAGATCAAGTTTGCCACCATAACAATGTGACACCCAACAACCTAAGCCAAAAGGACCTGACCCGAACTCGTACATCAGGCTCGACATATTCAGGACACTGAGCCCAAATAGGTCTGGGGGAAGGAGGGAGGGAAGGTTGCTGACAAATGAAGTCTAACTACTCAGATGGAGTGTTATGGTGAGTGCATAACTTCTTTATCTGAAGTAGTTAACTTCATTTGATCATCAACCTGTAGGACAGAGTCCCCAGCTACCCGAATCTTGGGAGGCCCTTAAGGAAGGATATTCCGGAGCACTGCAGAGCCAAAGGAAGCCCTTCCTCTAGACACCAAATCTAGTTTATAATGAGTAATGAAGGTGTGAGAGGAAGCCCAGGTAGCAGCCAAATGGATATCGTCCAGGGAAACTCTAGACCAGAATGCAGCTGAAGTAGCCATAGAATGGGTAGAGTGAGCATGAACCTCTTCTGGGGCTGGTAATCCAAGCTCTCTATAAGCTTGCAAAATATAAAGAGAAATCCACTTAACGATAGTCACTTTTGAAACTGGTTTTCCCAAAAAGGATCTAGCAAAGGAAACAAAAAGCTGATCAGATTTACGGAAAGGTTTGGACCTATGCAAATAAAAACGTAACTGCCTGTGCACATCAAGCAAATGAAGTTTATATTCCCCTTTATTTTGAAAATTAGGGAAGAATACAGGCAAATTAATCGACTGATTAATATTGGACTCCGAAGCAAATTTAGGCAGAAAAGACGGGTTAGTCCTGAGAGATGCTCTATCCTTGTGAAACACTAGGTAAGGCGGTTTTCATACACAGGGCTTGAAGTTCTGACACTCTCCTGGCTGAAGTAATAGCCAACAGGAAGGCCGTTTTCCATGATAAGAATTTTAAGTCAACTGATGCTGCATGTTTGAATAGGGGCGCGACCAAAGCCTGAAGGACCAAAATCAGATCCCACGGTAGGGAAGGATTCTTAATAGGAGGCCTCAGAAGAAAAGTACCTTTCAAAAAATCTTGCAAATTCTGGCAGCAGCTAGGAAGCCTGAATTTTCCCCAACATGAAAATGGGAAATAGCCGCCAGCTGTACTTTCACTGTGGAAGCGCTAGCCCCTTGTTGGAAAATATGAGACAAAATGTCTAACACCGCTGGGATCAGAGCAGTAAAAGGTTCCAGATTTCTCTCTGAAGCCCAAATGGAAAAACGTCTCCACTTACTACTGTAGACTTTCCTGGTAGAGGACTTATGTGCCGCTATCAGGATGGATTTAATTGGGGAAGAGATACCGGGAGTCCTAGCAACTAATGGAACTGGAGTAACCAAGCTGTGCGCTTGAGGCTGTCCAGATTCGGGGGAGCAATTTCCGAGGGATGATGAATAAGATCCGGAATGGTATCCAAGATCCCGGGCGGAGCTACGAGATGAGACAGCAGGCAAGGGAACCAAACTCGACGAGACCAGAATGGTGCTATGAGGATAACTCTGCTCCTCAACCGACGAGCTTTCTGTAAAAACTTTGTCATGAGTGGAAGCAGGGGATATGCATAAAGAAGACCAGGTGGCCAAGCATGGACAAGAGCGTCTCTGGGGGCTTCCCCCGCCGGGGGAATTAAGAGCGAAAAACTTGCTGCACTTCACGTTAGATGGCAATGCGAAGAGATCGCAGCAAGGCTGACCCCATTTGAGGAAGATCTTGTCTGCTACATAAGAGTTCAAAGACCACTCGTAAGGCGAAAGGATAGTCCTGCTCAATTTGTCTGCCAAGATGTTGGACCGACTCAAAATGTGCATTGCTATCAGAAAGCGGTTGGTGGAAATCTCCCATTCCCATGCTCTAATGGCCTCTTGACAAAGTGGATAAGATGGGTCTAATCAGAACATCGAAGTATTAAAACTTTGAATGTTCTGATATCGAACACTATTCAGCGAATGCTAAGAATAGGGAAGCTGCAGAACAGCGAATTCTTTCCTTGGGAAAGAATTTGGTTGGCTGTTTCTGTGGTTTCGCTATTTTTAGCTCTGTGGTGGAAAGTTATGGGTTGGGTTCGGGTAAGTGTGCGATTGCTTGTACGTTAGGGGTGGGTTAAGTGAGTTAGGGTTAGGGCGCGGGTTAGGCGTGTGTGTGATAGTGACAGACTTTAAGGTTAGGGGCGGTATAAGTGAGTTAGGGTTAGGGCATGGTTTAGGTGAGTATGCGATAGTGACGGACCTTAGGGTTAGGGCTTGGGTTAAGGTAAATGGGTAGATAGTAGTGTATGTTGAGTTTAGCGTACCGTTAGATGTATGAATTTAAGTGTGTGTGTGTGTGTGTGTGTGTGTGTGTGTGTGTGTGTGTGTGTGTGTGTGTGTGTGTGTGGTTGCTGTTTGTCTGATGTGCTTGTGTTGGTGTGTATGTTTTTCGCATGGGAAAAAATTCTCTGTTCTGAATGTTCGATATTTTCATGTTTAGATGTTTTGGGGCCGATGAAATAGCATTCGCTATTTTCATCTTTCAATAACAGGATATAAACGCGATAAGACCTGGCTTCCCCATGTTTGTTGATGTACCAGACCACTGACATGTCTGATTGGATAGCAATAGTTCCCAGAGGAAGAGAGTCATGAAGGGCCTGCAATGCTAAAAGGACTGCTCTCATCTCTAGAACATTTATATGCAGAATGGTCTCGCTCTGAGTCCACGTGCCTTGGGCAGTCCTGCCCGAGCAGTGCCCCCCCACCCTAAGCGGGAGGCATCCTTGGTCACCCTGGCTTGGGGCGGAGGCACAACAAAAAGGCGTCCTTCTCGCAATTCCGGGGATTGAAGCCACCACGTGAGAGACTTCTTGCACACACTGCTCATAGGGATCGGAAAGTCTAGAGACTGATGTAGCAGAGACCACTGAACCTGTAACGTCCACTGTAAAACTCTCATATGCAGATGAGCACAAGGAATGAGGTTTATAGCTGCTGCCATGGACCCTAGGGCTCTCAGGACTAACTCCGCTGGTGGTGCAGGGGACTGAAGGAGTGCCAATACACGCACAGCCAGGCTGTGAAGTCTGTCTGGAGTAAAAAATATCCTGGCCTGAAGAGAGTCTATTCTCGCTCCTATGAAATCTAGAATTTGAACAGGCTGGAGGGAAGACTTCTTGAAATTTATCGTGATCCACAGCTGGGTAAGATAACTGAAGGAAGAAATCCCTGGCTAGTACAAGTTGATAGAAAGCCAGCACTCAACTCCTGGAATCAGGCAATCTTATTTAATGTTCAACTTCAAGACAGCAAAATAACATAACCGTACACCAACATGGTTGTACCGGTTTCGGTAAATCCTTCATCAGCAACCAAACATGATGTACAAAATGAAGACAAAACCTAACTTGCCGTCTTCCAACTTATACAAATTTCATATAGAAAGCATGGAGCACCCTCTAGTGCATCAATAAAATAGTGCACTAGTTCATAAATGCATGAAATGTAATGCAAATAAACACAATTATCCCAAATATATACATTAATATATGAACCCAAATATAACAACAAACATGTGAATTGGATGCCTCAAAAATGATCATTCAAGCCAGGGGAAAATAGAGCCCCTAGTTTGATGATCCACATTTTCTCTTTATAGGTGAGCCTATCATGTAAAACATGGGATTGTACATGTCTGCCCTTAATGTGATCAATGACCATAAAACAAAAATTGCCCGTAGGGTGTTTGGAAATGTGTTTGCATAAAGAACTGGACTCCTTTTTGTTTTTAATATCACTAAGATGTTCCCCTATCCTAATTTTAAAAGGACGGGAAATTTGTCCAACATAGAAGGCTCGACAATTGCACTGGGCCAAATAAATCACCCAAGAAGTAATGCAATTGGCAAAACATAAAATGTCATAAACTTGTGGACAGTTTTGTGAGGAAAAGGTCTGACATTTCAACACCCTAGGGCAATAGGTACAATGACCACATGGATAGCATCCAAATAAAGGACCTGTAAAAAGGTGAGCTTGAGTAATAGAACATGTATCTCTATAATAAACCTTCTTGTAATGACTGAAAAGAGAACCCAAAGACCGCCCTCTGCTAAATAAATAGTGACACCAGTCCCCTATATATTTCTCCAAGACATTATCTGATTTTAACAAATGCCAATGCTTACGGATAATGTTCATAAATCCAACTGTATTCCTCCCATAGGTTGTTACCAATCTAAGCAAATCAGACTTAACATGATCCTGGTTTTGATAGGATAATAAATCAGTTCTATCTTGCTGATTTGCAAAATGATTGGCCCTCGTGATGTCACCCCCTAAATAACCCCTACTTTTAAACCTGGTGATGAGATCCCTCTTGTAATGGTCGTATGTGGAGGAGCTGGAACAAATCCTTTTAACTCGAAGGAATTGAGACTTGGGGATGTTCTTGATGACATGCTGGGGGTGGAAACTGGTGGCATGTAGTAAGGTATTGAATTGGGGAAATTTTCTAAATATCTCACCCTTTTAAAATTAGGATAGGGGAACATCTTAGTGATATTAAAAACAAAAAGGGGTCCAGTTCTTTATTCAAACACATTTCCAAACACCCTACGGGCAATTTTTGTTTTATGGTCATTGATCACATTAAGGACAGACATGTACAATCCCATGTTTTACATGATAGGCTCACCTATAAAGAGAAAATGTGGATCATCAAACTAGGGGCTCTATTTTCCGCTGGCTTGAATGATCATTTTTGAGGCATCCAATTCACATGTTTGTTGTTATATTTGGGTTCATATATTAATGTATATATTTGGGATAATTGTGTTTATTTGCATTACATTTCATGCATTTATGAACTAGTGCACTATTTTATTGATGCACTAGAGGGCGCTCCATGCTTTCTATATGAAATTTGTATAAGCTGGAAGACGGCAAGTTAGGTTTTGTCTTCATTTTGTACATCATGTTTGGTTGATGATGAAGGATTTACCGAAACCGGTACAACCATGTTGGTGTACGGTTATGTTATTTTGCTGTCTTGAAGTTGGACATTAAATAAGATTGCCTGATTCCAGGAGTTGAGTGCTGGCTTTCTTTCTTCACTTTTGGTTTGGTTTTCCAGCCGTGCACCAGCCGTTTTTGCAGGAGGATGTTTTGGATTTAGTACAAGTTGATGCCTGGTGGAGGCAGTGAGATGCTAGTCGTCCACGTACGGAAAGACCTGAATGCCCTGAAGCCTCAGGTGGGCCGCTACAACTGCCATGACCTTGGTAAACACCCTGGGGGCTGTGGTGAGACGGAAGGGTAGGACCCTGAACTGGTAATGACAGGCTCCTAGCCGAAAGCGGAGGAACCTCCTGGATCGCCTGTCCATCCATAGGTTCATAGGTTCATACTAGGCTATCTGCCCTGGGGCATTTATAAGCCTAGCCCGATTGTGTTTGGCTTATGCCACCCCTTGATTTGAGTATACTGTGCCCTTTTTAAAGTTTAGTTTACTGTGCCTCTGTCTAATAGTGACACGGAAATAATCCCCGGGACAAACCTACGATCCCCCATCCACTCATCAAGATTCTTCTTGAAGAGAGTCAGTGAGGTGCTCTGCTTAACATGAATTGGAATTCTATTCCAGAGCGAAGGGAGCCTCTGGGTTATTAATCTGTCCCTCCAGCATGTTCTATTTATTTCTGTGCTGAGGTTCAAGTCCCTCGAGCGTGGCTCTAAGGGATTTAGATTTACTGAGGTGGAGCATGTCCATTAATTCTGGGTTGGACATAGCTTTATATGTCAGGCATAGATCGCCTCAAGTAGGCGGTATGCAACTGAGTAGAGCTGGAGTTTTTTAAACGAGCAGCATATGGCATCTGTTTGAGTCCCTTGATCCTCCTGGTGAGGTACTTTTGGGGTCTTTCTAATTGCTGCAGGTGTCGGGTAAGGTACATCCCAAAGGGGGCATTGTATTCTATGATGGGCCTGATGAGGGATGAATAAAGGGGCACGATTACCTCTCTTGATCTTGATGTGAATCCTTTCATGATGAGGTGGGCTATGTAGAAGGTCTTTCTAACCACTTTGGCAATGTGGTTGTCAAAGGAGAGACTGCTATCAACTTGGGTCCCCAGATCCCTAATTACTTTCTCTGTATTAATGGGTTACCACCTATGTGGTAATTTGTGGGCACATTGTTTTTGCCAAAGGGTATGACTATACACTTTTTGGCCTTTAGCTTTAGACCATGGCTTTGGCACCAGTTATCCTTCTCTGCGAGACCTTTTTGAAGGATGTTTGTGTCAGCTGGAGAGTCAATTATGGCGCCCAGTTTGCAGTCATCTGCGAACTTGGTGAGCCATAGTCCTCCCACATTGGCTTGTACCTCAGAAAAGTAAATACTGAACAAGAGAGGTCCCAGGACAGAACCTTGTGGGACACCACTTGTGACCGGTTTCGAGTCTGACATGGCCCCAGCAAATCTGTGGGTTCTGTCTTTGGGCCAGTTTGCGATCCATCTTGTGACATAGGGGTTTATATTTAGGCTGGATAGCTTATCTATGATGCCTGAGTGGGGTATTGTGTCAAATGCCTTTATGAGGTCAAGCTAGGCTGTGTGGACTACCTTCCCTTCATCTATGGCCTTGGTGACTGTTTCGAAGAAGTCGACCAGGTTCAAAAGGCAGGATCTGCCCTTGACGAAGCCAAATTGGGTAGGATCTAGTGTCTGTAGGTCCCCAATGTCTTTATTTATGAGTTCCATGATGATCCTCTCCATAGCCTTGCAGACTAGACTAGTCAGGCTTATGGGGCGATAGTTTCCAGGGTCGGCAGAGGCGCCACCTTTGTGGAGTGGGACCACTGTTGCTGTACGCCATTCTTTGGGCACATATCCTGTAGTGAGGCTGAGATTGTACAGCAGTTTTACTTGACGGATTAGTTCTTCTTGGAGTTCATGTAGGACACAACCCGGGACGCCATCTGGTCCCATGGAAGCAGTGTTTTTTGCTTTGGAGAGGGCAGCCTTCACCTGAGCATCAGAGATGTTTGGGAGGCTGCACTCTGCCGGGATAGATACTTGCTCTTTTGGGGGGAAGGGGTGGAGAAGTTTGCACTGAACCTGTCTGCCAGGATATTGGCGATGTCTGTGGGTTCAGTGTATTTTTTTGTCATTTAGAATCAACTCAGAACAAGTCTGGGAGTTGCATCCCAGGTTCCTAACATAACTGAAAAAAGACTTATAATTGTCTTTAGTGTCCTGTGCAATTTTTCTCTCGAAGCTGGCCTTGGAGGATTTTATGAGGGATCGTAATTTTTTGCTAGTACTGATCAGAGATACCTTCCCTTTTAGGGATTTTGCTCAATCATGTAGTAGCTTCCTCCTCCTGTTGTACAGTTTATTTATGGCTGGGGTCCACCAGACTGGATGCCTGCCTTTGAATGATTGGGTCTTGATTTTGTTTGGGACAGCATGATCCATGCATTCCTGGAGATGTCCGTAGAATGCGGTTATATAGGATTCTGCAGTTTGGGCCGTAGTTTCCACTGGCTCTGGGGCCATGAAGGATTCCACTTCGGTTTTGAGAAGTGTGAAGTTCGCTTTTGAGAAGTTTTTCACTGTGGTTTTCTGGGCTGGGGGTGGGGTCGGGATGTGGATATCCAGTGAAATTAATTTATGGTCTGATCTTACCAATGAGGGATATACTTCTGGCATGGAGCATAGAGTCCCCATGTTGGTAATTATCAGGTCTAGTATGTTTTCCCCACTTGTGGGAGTGGTGACTAGTTGTTCCATAGCATTTGAGTTTATAAATTCCAGGAACCTTTGGTCTAAGGTGCTGGGGCTCGAGTAATGCTCCCAGTCTATGTTTGGGTAGTTGAAGTCGCCCAATATAATGGTGTTCAGAGAGATCTTCATGTTCTCCAATGTTTTCGGGAAAGCCGAGTGGGATTCCTGACTTTGAGAGGGTGGTCTGTAGGATGCTATAAACTGAAAAGCAGTCTTGCCCACTGTCAGTTGCACAAGGATGGTCTCCGATACTTCGTGCAATGCCACTAACCTGGAGGTGTGGATATCCTTGATAAATATGGAAACTCCCCCTCCTTTTGTGGTTCGGTCCGGGTTTTGGGGTCGAAAAGCATGATATGAGGTATAACCTGGTAGTGCTGGGGTGCTCTCTGGAGCCTTGAACCAGGTTTCTGTCACTGCACAGATACTGATGTTCTCCATACTGAGGAGAGCTTCGAGTGCATGCATCCAGGTCAAGACTTCTGGCGTTTAGCAGCATTACCCTTAGTTTCTTGTTCCTTGTGCTGTCTATGGAGGTGGGTTTGACTTTTGAGCCTTGCCTAAAAAAGGCACTATGGGGGTGGCAAGAGCCTTTGCCAATAACCAAAAGCCCAGGGGTGACAGGTGCAAGCCGTCCCTAGCAAAGCAGTGTGGCTTGTCGAGCATGTCATCCCAGGCTGACAGACACTGAATCCCCTTTGAATGACACCAAAATTTTAGCCAATTGTTAAAATCGATCATTTTGTCTTTATACTGTGGCATCATTGTAGGTGAGGGTAAGATGCTGCTCAAGGTCAGGGTCATACCGGCCTGGGCTACATGATCAGAGACCTCCTCTATGTCTCTTTTCATGTAGTCGAGGGAGATACGTCTCAGGTCATTCACGTCAGCATGTACAATGACTGAGTCATATTTGTATTTGCTTTGGAGTGACCTGAGTGCTTGCGTTATGTGGCGGATCCTAGCGCCCGACAGGCAGCTCACTGTGACCTTCTCTTTATTCAGCCTGGTGAGCGGGACATCAGTGTGTCTGACAATAGAGTCACCTATTACAAGAGTATTAGGTGTGTTTTTCAGTCTTAAGGGCTGTGACTGCTTGGCACACTGACTTTGTGTGCTATGTGTTGTACGTGTTTTGTTTTGGGGTAGCGTTTGCTTGGATGTCTGCTTTGGAGGTCTCTGTTGCTTAGGTAGATTTATATTTAGAGCATCCGAGTATGTTTTTGTGTTTTTATGTGTTTGGTTCGCTGTTGTGGTGGGACTATGTGATACTGGAATTGTGTTGCGTGAGGTTACCTTCTCCTCCTGACTGGTTACACCAGTTTTGAGATGAGAGAGCTCAGCCTCCAGTTTGGCAATATGGTTGCATCTCTCACATATATTCGAACCTGTTTGGAGGAGGAGAGGGTTGTCCATGTACATGAGACAGTTGTAACATTGCCTCAAAATTCCCAGATTCACCAGCTGGACTGGAGAGGAAACCATCGACTGACCTTTGGACATGCTAGAGTAATATAGGGAACTGAATTAAAACGGACCAATAGGGGACAAGGTAATCGTAGAGCGTTTAAGAGTAAGTAGTGCTTATGGTTTATTAGTGCTAACTTGTAAAATTACTTATTTGGACCAGTGAGGTGCCTTAGAATGAGAATATGGTGTTTACTTTGAGAGATAGAGCAGTTCTAAGGGAAAAAGTGAAGAGCAAACTTCGTGGAGCCAGGAATACTTTAAACCCAATTAGGCGGCGCTGCCCGATGTTGCACTATGCACAAAACCGCGCAAAAGAGGGTTTTAAGAGAGGGAGATCAAGGAGTTAGGAATTGACCCAAAATGGCCAATAAAACTACAGTTTCAAGGCAGTAACCACTCCCACAGGGGCAGGCATGATGCTCAATGTTTATCACTGCCACTGATGAACACAGACTTCCCTTTAGCCCAAGCAAACAATGGCCTCCAAGAAACTTACAAACAGTTCAGAACAGCAAATCTGTAACTGAACTTTTTTAAATCTCAGAAAAGTGGGAAAAAAGCAAGATTTTTTTGTTTTTTTTTAAGGAAAGCAGAGGTTCACAGGTATCAACAAGCTAGAACAATGCAGTAAATGACCCCACACTTGAGTGCTAGGCCAGAGACAGATAATGCAAGTTTTAAGAAAAAAACGATTTTAAAAATAAGTGCAGGCAGGAAATTCAATAATCAGCTCTAGGTTGTGTTCTAAATGCAGTTACCAACACAGAAATCAAGTTTAACAAGCCAGAAAATGCTCAAAAGTAGGCGGCAATGCAGAAAAACTTAACAAATAATCTGAAGCAAAATACTTAAAATCTCAAAAGTGGCTCCTTTCTTCTCTCAGAGTTTTCTCCTCTTGGCGGGTGCTTCACCAACAGCCAACAAGTCTGAAAAGACGCCAAAACCACGAGGCAATCGGGTTTTAAGAGAGGGAGATCAAGGAGTTAGGAATTGACCCAAAATGGCCAATAAAACTACAGTTTCAAGGCAGTAACCACTCCCACAGGGGCAGGCTGCTCAATGTTTATCACTGCCACTGATGAACACACAGACTTCCCTTTAGCCCAAGCAAACAATGGCCTCCAAGAAACTTACAAACAGTTCAGAACAGCAAATCTGTAACTGAACATTTTTAAATCTCAGAAAAGTGGGAAAAAAGCAAGATTTTTTTGTTTTTTTAAGGAAAGCAGAGGCTCACGGGTATCAACAAGTTAGAACAGTGCAGTAAATGACCCCACACTTGCGTGCTAGGCCAGAGACAGATAAAATGCAAGTTTTAAGAAAAAAAAAAACATTTTAAAAATAAGTGCAGGCAATTCA
Source organism: Protopterus annectens (assembly GCF_019279795.1). NCBI lineage: Eukaryota > Metazoa > Chordata > Ceratodontiformes > Protopteridae > Protopterus > Protopterus annectens. The sequence continues at coordinate 623,724,217 of NC_056733.1, forward strand.
ATAATCAGCTCTAGGTTGTGTTCTAAATACAGTTACCAACACAGAAATCAAGTTTAACAAGCCAGAAAATGCTCAAAAGTAAGCGGCAATGCAGAAAAACTTAACAAGTAATCTGAAGCAAAATACTTAAAATCTCAAATCTGTAACTGAACTTTTTTTAAGGAAAGCAGAGGTTCAGAGGTATCCACAAGTTAGAACAGTTTTAGATTTGGAGATCCATACTGAATCTGTCAAAACTGAACTAGTACTAGGCTAACTGCCATTGTGGGCCATTTTAAACCTAACCAGTTACCCCATGTTAGAATCAAACCCTACAACTTGTGTATGTAAGGTATACACTTTAACCATTATGCCAAATGCTGGCTTCCCTAAAGCTGGTGGTGTGGATAGCCGTACCCCTCGGATCCAACAAAGGGATCGGAGCTGAGGCTGGCACAGCCGGGCCCAAGGAGATTGTATGCCCCGACCACAACGGGGCTGATGACACACTCATCCCCTTGGATATGACACCCAGATCTCAGCTCTGAGAGCTCTGATCCGACTAGGGATCCAACAGACTCGAGGGCATAGCCGGCGTCGAGATAGGAGGTACCATCGGCACCGACACCCTGACTCCTGGGCTCCTCGGATCCATAGGCTCTGAAACCAGAGGGTGGATCGGAGAAGGAGCTATTGGGGCAAATGTCGGGGCCGAACTCCCCACTCTGGCTGGGGGGGGGGAGCCAGCAACACTCCTCCTGCAATTGAGTTTGCAGAAACCTCATCATCATTTGGTCCATATCGGCTTCAGAGAGGCTCCTAGTAGACTTCGAGGATGCCACCGACACTGGCTGGGAGGGCTGATGCGAGGATGACCTCGAAGCGGGCCGAGCCTCCTCCTCTGGCTCTGTGGAGAATCGTGGAGAATGGAGCCAAGGGGAAGACGGCCTTGCAATTTTTTGTGGAGACACTAACACCTTGGTGAGAGGGGCCGATGGATCCGAGTCGGCCTGCCTTTTGCGACCCTTCTCTCGGTCTCTGTCTCTTTTTCTCTCTATCTCTCACATTTTCTTTATGTCTGTCTTTCTTGGCCTTTCTCTTTCCCTGTATAGAGGTGAGAGTCTGAGTCCCGGACAGGGGAGGAGGGCTGGAAGGCTGAAGAAGAAGATGAAGGAGCAGAAGTAGTAGCTGACTCTGCGGGTAAGAGACTTGCAAGAATCAGCTTGGTCCTGCGATCTCGCAGGGCCCAGGGGTTAAAGGCCGCACAAATTTTGCAGCCAGTTGATAAATGAGGGACCCCCAAACAGACTACGCACAGAGTGTGGCTATCAGCCGGGGATAGCTTATGGCCACACTCTGTGCACCTAGAGAAAGTCGTTTTTTGACTTTCAGACATTCCTGCTTAGACAGCTAAGACAGGGGCAGACACACGCACTCGTAAGGGCAGGAAGGGGGGGCCTACACAACCGAAAGTTAAGCAACTCTCTAAACTACAATATTTTAAAACTATACACCAAAAACGCCTGAAGGAGAATAAAGGAAGAGTTATGTAGTGATTTGCACAGAAAGGGCATGCACAAACCGAAAAAAACTAGGTTAGACTTAGCTAACCTCCTGGAGCTCAGAAATCTCTTGCTGGCGAAGCTGCAGCAAATGAGATCTGAGGATTAGAGGAGGTTGCAGGGTAGTATGGGTAAGGGGAAGGAGCTTGGAGCTCGGATCTTTAGCTTGGTAACCTGCCAGCTCGGATCCGTATCGGATCCGGAACCCACAGGTTGATGATCAAATTAAGTTAACTATTTCAGATCAATATTTATGCACTTAACAATACTGTGACATTACCCTTGTCCATCTTCATCAACCCTTCATGACTTACTCCACAGATCAGAATCAACTTGATGCTTGAAACTTTCCCAGGCTTACCATTACACTACTAACTCGCTCTCCAGATCTACAGGATGCTTGAATGTAACGCATGAAAAAATAAACTAGAGAGATATTTAACTAATACTACACAACTGCCTTCCCTACACAACATCTGCCTTAGGCCAGAAAAAAGGGGGGGGGGTAGGCTTGCTGAAGAAGATGGACATGGATCATCTAGTCTATTGTTAAGGTATGTTTATAACTTTCATATTTAAAATGAGCTGGTCTATCTACTTCAAACTTTCGGGGCAGCTGTCCAAGCGTGTCCTTCTGAGTGGTATCATGAAAGCATCCCTTGTATTATTTTGGACTTGAAGAAAGACAAAAGATCTCAAGATCACATTCAACTTAAAGTGTCTTGCAAATCTATTCAGAAAAGTCTATTTTACAGCCGCACAAGTATTCCAAAGATGCATTTTTAAAAAATGTTTCTAATGTAGCCACTGCTCTAGTGGAATGCATTGTACAATATACTGACAAAATCTTGCTATAATTTGCATAGCAAAACTTTAAGCATTTTGAAAGCCAGCTAGACAGAGCTGACTTTAGAGACTTCAAAACTTACTTTATTGGTAGCATGAGAAATAAATAGTTGTGAATCTTACAAAAATTACTTTTATCTTGTTAACAAAACCCCCCAATCGCCTATGCACATCAATTTATTTTTAAACACTCCCCCTCTGTTGGGAGTAGTCCAGAAAAATATGGTTCACTCACTGACTGATTCAGATTTGACTCAGTGGCTTTGTTAGGCATAAAAGCAGGGTTTGTTTGCAAGATCACTCCATCTTTGCGAAAGACAATGTTAGGAGGATTAATATACAAGGTCTGAAGTTGATATTCTCTCCGAAGCTATAGTAAAAGAAAGAGAGTCTTTCAAAGTACATATTGAAATAGGCATGAATGGGGATTGTGTTATTTTTGTAAAATACAAGTTGCAAAAGGATACTGGATCTTTGAAAGGGGGTCTGATCTGGAAAGTGCCTTTGAAAAAAAAGTTTACAAACCTAGAAGGATGTCAGTGAAAGACTGTGGAATTGCTGGTGAAAGTTCTAAATATCTAGGAAATGAACTTTAATAAAGGAGCACCTAAGGCTTGTGCCAAAATTTGGAAGAGGTGATCTAAAATGGCTGGCAAGAATGCTGAAAAAGGATCTAGTGAATTGGAAGTATCCTAAATCACAAACTGTGAATCTACTCTTGTATAGAAGTCTCTGGGTAGAACTGATGATCTGGACAAACCTAAATGGGTATGAAAGGTTCCGACCCAAACAGAAGTGGGATAACCATGCATTTATATAGAAGGAGTGAAAATCTGGATGAGGCTTGCTGGGTGAGAGAGTTGGTTGGGTTCTGACAAACTTCAGTTGAAGAGGTTCTTGAAGAAGATAACACCACAGCAGAGAAGAACCACACTTGTTGAGGCCAGAACAGGGCTATAAGAATGCTCTTGGACTTGGTCTGCCTGGCTTATTGAAGACATTTGGATATAAGGGAATGGAATAAAAGTGTGAAGGAGACACATGACAATTTCTGTACAACAGTGCCCCTGGGCCACCTCTCTGGAGACGGAATCAGGGAGTATAATTTGCTGCACCTAGTGCTAGTCAGGGGTACAAAGAGGTCACTAGCTTCCCTCAATAGCTGAAGAGTTCCCACAATAGCCAAAGAGTGTCTGTGCTACTGACAGGCTAAGGGACCACCATGGCATCAGTAAGCAATGACTAAGCCTCTCTGCTAGTAACTGGACTTCACAAGGAAAATGGATGTCTATCAAAAAGTGATTTACAAGCATAACCTTAAGGCCTGGGAATACAGTGGGTGTGAATGAGTTCCATTCTGCTTATTTATATAACACACCATAACCATTCTGATGATGTGGATGACAACTGCATCCTGAATGCGGGAATGCTGAGAAACCTGCAGAGAACAACCACCCTCATCTCCTTTATAATGATATGCAGTCTGACCATCAGCTGTGGCCAGACATTTTAAATTGCTGGCCCTTGACAATGTCCACCCACCCAGGTGTTGAAGCATCTGTGGTGACCATCACTATGCACGGTGAAAGGGACTGCCCTGAATAAGACTAGAAATGTGTACTCACCGACGTAGAGTACTGCATGCCATAGATTTGAGTCAGCAAAATGTGTGTGCACTGTGACCACTGTATCTTAAAAGTCAACCACAGAATTATCATATGAAATCTGTCTTGAGGAACCAGAAAAACTGCGTCTGCCATTAAATTAAGCATACTGAGTTATAGTTGCCAAACCTGGATAGAAATGAAAAAGCTTAGACACTGCCCAGTTAATTGTAGAATTTGGTCTGCAGGTAGATTGGTCTTTCATCACTGTGTCAAATGCACATCTAATAAATGTAATGGTCTGAAGTGGCCACTTCTGCAACTTGTGTTCAGTTATTCCCAGTGACAGCAACAGCTGAAGTAGATACTCACATGCATACACCAAGCTAACACCAGAGCAGCCAAGAGTCAGTCACTGAGATAAGGAAGTATCTTGATACTTTGTAGCTCCTGGCTTGCTGCAAACATGGCCATCCAACTGGGGAACACCCTTAGGGTTGAGGTGAAACCAAAGAGAAAAGCCTGAAACTTGTAGCAAATGCCTCACACCTGGAAATGCAGAAACCTTCCCCAGCTCCTACAATCGCTATTGGCAAATACGCATCCTGTAGATGCAAACAGCATGTCCATTTTTCTCTTGATAACCAAAGAAGAATCAAATGTACTGTGATCATCCAGAATTTTTCTGTGGGGATAAACTCACTGAGGCGAGGCCACTGAGATCTAACATCAGCCTCAGCATCTCAGTCTTTTTTTGGAACTCAAAAGAGCATGGAATAATATCTGGATCCTCTCAAAACTGTTGGGATCTTGTGGATGACCCTTTTTCAAAGGTGGTTTAAGACCTTACTTTTTGCTGCACTCCTTTGCTGGGTTGGATGTCAAGCAATGGAAGGAATGTGCAGTTTGGGAAGTGGGTGTAAAGGGATTTTGCAGTCTCTGGATACAATACTCGACCTACTTTGCCTGCATGTTGGTCAGCTATACAAATGACCCCAAGACTGTCTCCACAGCAGGCTTCTGCAGTGACAACCTCACAGGTGAGAAGCCTCAATGTATCTAGTTAATTCCGAATTTCTACCTTCAGGGAGAAGTCCATTCTAGTAATTCTAGAAACCATGCTGATTATTCTTTAATTTTCTGACGTAACTAAAGAAATATTTCTAGTTTTCTTGGTAGCTGTAGTGACTTTAGGTTTGTACATTGCTTTATCTTTTTTAACAGTATTCTTAAGTTCCTTGCTGGCATGTTTCATTTTAGTCTTCAGGTGGGGATTTCTTACAATTTTTCATTATTTTCCTTATTCTGTTATACAGTTCACTAATATGGGAATTGTAACACAGTGGTTTATTCCTGAATTTACAATTAAATTTAGAGCAGATGGTTGCTGACATTTCTATGGAGCTATTTAAGTACTGTTAAGCATTAGAGATGAATGTAGCAACCATTTCGGTTGGGAGCTCCCTAATGAAATTTCAAGGCTCAAATTGCACAGTCTCAAAACACAGACAAAAAGACCCAAAATAAAGGAGAAGAGTGAATTAAGAACATTGCTCTTCTCCTTTAAATTTGTTTTGGCTGGGATGCAGCCCCCCTTTCTACCTCCCCAACTCCCCCAAAGTTATATATCAACTCCAGTATCACCGTCCCTCAGGGAAAAGGAAATATACTGAGAAATGACAATTTCAGACATAGTATATACAAGTCAATTTTTTGGACATTTCAGTCTCTACATTTTGGGATTTTGCATTTCAAACCATTATCAAGTTGTGCTTACTTGCATATAATTATTGTGAATCTAATTAGATTAGGACTTCTACAAGCTGAAATTGATTTACCCTTCAGAAGTCCCAAAATATAGTCTCCATTTGATGTTGATGTGGAACTACTAAGCCCGACAAAGAGGATGACTGATTTGTGGTCAGACTAAATCAAGGATGAGGTGACGCAGGAAGGAGTACAGGCCAGCAATAGGTTGGTAAGGATATTATGACCTTTAGTGAGCAGTTTTACAATTTGCTCCAGTGGATTGATATTAAAATCAAGGAAACACAGTTGATATCCATTCTCAGAGCTGTGTGTGCGCCAATCAATGCTTAGCTAATTGAAGTCCCTTACAAAAAGTGTTTGGATTGATATTTAACCCCTAATGATGTTAAGGTAATTGCTAAGATCTCTGGGGGATCTTGATGGCAATCTGTAGCCAGCAATGAAGTAACAGTTGGATTTGTTAAGGGTGATTTGGAACTTCAGGAATTCTAAGTTAGGGTCGTGGGCAATTTGATATGTGGTGATGGGTGCTTCTAACAAATGCAGATACTCCCTTGCAGTTAGCCAAGGGTATAAAGTTATGATACGCGTTAAACCCTGGTAGAAAGGGAATGATGTCATTGCAATGAAACTGTCTCAGTAAATATGTTTGAGTTGCAGGATGGCCTTAAGTTCTGACGTCTTTCTATTTAGACTCCTAGCATTGAGAAGTGCCGCCATGATACTGTCCACATTTGAGTTTGCTATGTAGGAATGTCCTGCAGGGGCACTCTGCCAAAAAAAAAAAAAAAAAGCACCATGGGGTCAGCAAAAGCTTTTCCCAATATGTGGAAATCCTGGTATGAGAGGTGTAAGCCATCCCTGGCAAAATAGGAACTTTCATCTACTATCTCGTTCAATAGGACATGCTTCTGGAGTGTTTCTCCCTGGGGCCTCCACTGAAAATTGGCTTTGTTCCAAGTCAGACTTTCCCAGTAAACAAATGTTAAATAAATAAAAATAAATCTCACTCCAGGTGGACAGGTACTGGATCTTCCATAGAATGTTACCAACTACTTAGCCAGCTGTTAAAGCCAATTATTTTTCTTTGGCATCTAGGCACTGTGCTTGGTGAAGGCAAGATACCAATCAAGACCACTGTTTTTCTTGCCTGTAACACAAAAATAAGTTCCATCATGGATCTCTGCATGTCCCTCTGGATGGCCATTTACTCTCATACTGGTCACAACCAGGTCATAGTCATTATCTGTTAGTTTTAAGGGACCTTAAGGCCCTTGTAAAAGCACGGATACCGGCATCTGACAATTTCAGTCTTGGAAGTGTTGAGTCTAGAGAGTCACATATAATGAAAACATTTTCCTGTGTGGATGCACACATAGTGGGCCTTATGGGCTTAGGCATGTTTAACTGGTGACTCTTTGCAGTATGTTAGCAGAGAAGGAGTAGGTGTTGCTTAGAGTGATGGAGGCTGTGATCTTTTTGAGTGGATTCTAGAAAGCTTCAGCAATTTTTTTTCTCCGCAGCCACAGCATAAGTTATGAACCAAGTGGTATGCTGTGACTGATGTATTCAGGCAGGATGCTTACCAAGAGTGGGTTGAAATGGAACATTTGCTTCCATGTTTTCTAAATATTTACATCTTACACATGCTTTCTATCAACTGGTATGAACAGTGAACACTTGGTAAGTATAAGGGAGTTGCAAAAGACCTTGAAACACCTAATGTGATCACACTGGCCACAGGGGAAAGCAGACTATTGTGACACATTGCTAGAGGCTGAAGGACTAGGGATGGTCATAGTATTCAGTGCTTGGAAGAAGACTACTACAAAAGACCCTGACGATTTATGGAGATAGGATTAGTATGGTACTCCAAAGTTAGGTTAGATGGTGATCTTTTATTTATTATTTATTTTTATTTTACATTTGTTGACCGGGCTAGTGGTGATCTAGCAGTAGTTAATGAAAAGACAGAATTAGGTTTGCCTAGAATGAGTAATAGTAGTGATCCATGTATTGGCTACTACTAGTGCTGGTCTCACTGCAGCTACAAACAGCTAGAAATCAATGCCCCTTTGTTCCTTCTCTCACAAAAAGCAACAGCCATACTAATTCCAAGCTGGTTCTTGAGAAGTGGATGACAAGCTCTTTGATGATCAGCAGTTTCACCTCAGATGGTGTATGGGTCTATGGGCTTGTTGTAGCTTTCTCCTGGTGGATGTCTTAGACAGCATGTATAACAGCTCAGCACAAAAGTCAAGTTGTACAACAGTCCAAAATTAATTCCTGAACAGGTTTCCACTGAAACAAAAAGCAGACCAATCACAGCAGTCCTACATACACAGCCCAGTCAAAGACAGTCAGGAATCAATGTCCCTGTTCTCTTACCAGGAGCAAAGCAGCAGGACTACTTTCCAAGTTGGCTCCTAGGAAGCCATTTACAGGCTAATAATAGCAAATAATATCCCTCTGCTGCTTCTCTTATCAGAAGCAAAACAGAAACACTAATCCAAAACTGATTTGTGAAAAACAGTTCGTAGGATAGCCCAATGATCAGTATTCTTGTCCCAGATGTTGCAGATTTTAAACCTAAGATGAAAAAACTGAGTTAATATTCTAGGCACTGCAGTGTGCACTAAGCAGTTGGGAAGATATGGAAAACAGTGCAACTGGAGCTTTAACAGTTTAAGGGGAGGGCCTTCATAGGTGATCTTCTAGTACACACATGAACGATTACATGAGATGAGATCGGAAGGAGCTTCTAAAGATAACACTAAGTTTAAAAGTGCAGTAGGGACAAAGCGGGTGAGTGAAGGGGAAAAAAATAACCACACAACAATAGCAGTCAGAGAGCAGTGACAGCTCACAAAGATTAAAACCTTCTTCTATTATACTTACTTTAAATAAATAATAATACTACTTAGCTCCTCCCGAAAATCAGCTAGACTTGATCCTTTTGCAGGGAAAGAATGGACAACAAATCTTTGCAAGCACTGCTTTGCACACCACAGAGATGTTCAGTGAAAGCAAGACAAATAAAACCTGTTTTAACATGGCGGGGTGGCTTCATCACCACATATCCTTTCCTTCCTTATTTACAAATACACGTGTATGTGTGTGTGTATATATATCTATCCATATAGACAGATAAACATATGTAAATATAGTATAACTGTGTGAGAATTTACCATAACAGTAGACATCCTATCGATTACTGTTGCGATATTCATCACAGATGTGTTTTTGTTGCTGACTTCAGGTCGGATAGCAAAGCTGTACCTTTCCTGAGGGGGTATAAGAACGGACAAACATATGTGCGGGATCCTCAGACTATTTCCAAGCCAGTGGCCTGAGGACAGCTAAGAGAGGAAACTGGTCAGCTAGAAGGGGTGTAGCTTGAACAAGTAGGAAACTCCCCCAGGAGGGTATGTATGCGTGTGTATGACCCAAAAGCAAGAAAATAGAAGAGAGGAAATAGTGCAACAGTGATCAGCAGGACATGTACTGTTATGGTGATTTCTTACACAATTGTAGTATTTCCTAACTGAAATACTGTTGCAGTATTCATTACAGATGGGTGACTCCAAGAGCTGAAGAGAGACAAGAAAGTGGGTTGGCTGCCTATAGTGAAGAAGAGGAATAGTCCAGGAAACGAAAGAGCACTGATCTGGTAAAGGTCATCCTAGACCTGGAGAAGGGATCAAATATTGCAGTGCTTGATAAAGGCATGCACAGAGGACCAACTGACCACTTCCAAGATGGACCTAGACCTTTGTAGAAAGCACCAGAAGAGGCAACCACCCAAGTGGAATATGCTTTAGGGCAGGGATTTACCATGTTGTAAACAGCAGAAAAAGATTGCCTTTGATATCCAGGATGCAATGGTTTACTTTGAGACTGGTTGTCACAGCTTGGCATTCATGAAACAGTTGGTCAATTTTTCTGATTGTCTTAGTTTTGTCCAAATAGAACCTCGACTGCCTGTGAATGTCTAAGGAATGCAAGATTCTTTCCCACCTATTTTAAGGATTGGGAAAGAAAGCAGGTAAGTGAATAGCTTGATTGATGGAGAGCTCATTCACAACCTCAGGCATGAAAGAAAGATTGGCCCTAGGAGTTACCCTGTCTTTGTGGAGAATAAGGAAGGGATGAGTAGTCATGAGAACCTGGAGGTCAGACACCATGAGAGCCAAGGTTATAGTCAGTAGGAGAACAGTTTTGCATGTGCAGAATTTTAAAGTAGCAGATGCAGCTGGTACAAAAGTGGGTTGAGTGATTTTTTCCAGAACAAAATTAAGATCTCATGGTGGGGTAATTGTTTTCATTGGAGGCTTAATGTGCAGGACTCCCATCAAGAAGAGCTTTAACTCTATCTTGGACATGACAGAAAGTCCAGAGGTAAACAGTCATTGGTGGTTGACAAATGTGCTTTAATAGATGAGCAAGTCAACCCAGAATGCAGAAACTCGTAGAGATACTTAAGTAAGGTGGGGACCTCAGATAAGAGTGGTCATAGTCTGTGCTTGTGGCACCAAATGGAGAATCTTTTCCATTTGGCTGTGTATGATTTTCTGGTATTCGATTTCCTAGCCTCCTGTAAAACCTGCACCAACTACTCTGAAAAGAAGTGTTTTTTAGGGATCAGAACCAAATCATCCACAAAGTGAGATTGAGAGAGGCTAGGTTGGGATGCAGAAGCCGACCTTCTGTTAGTGGATTAGGTCTGGTTGTACTGGAATATTTCAGTAGTTTCCCTTTGATAGGTTTAACAGGATGGGAAACCAATGTTGTTTTGGCCAGAAAGAGGCCAGGAGCAGCAGTTTTAAAGTGCCCTTTTGAAATTTTAGGACCACCCTTGGAATAAGTGCAGTGGAGGGTAGGCATATAGGAGCCTCCCTGTCCACTGGAAGCAGCAAGTGTCTGTCTTCCAAGCGAGAGGAAATGGGGTCTTGGTGCAGAAAATAGAGAGCTGGTGATACTCTGGAGCTGTAAAGAGGGCTTTCTGCGGAGTGATCCAGTGCTGTATGACTGCTTGGAAGACTTGTCTGCTCAGGGTCCCTTCATGGGAGTCCACGAAGTCTCTGCTTAGAGAGTGCTCCAACACATTCTCTGTTGAGGGAATGTAAGCTGCTAAGAGGGTCATGTTCAATTGAGTGGCGATTTGCCAAACCTCCTGTGCCAACCTGTACAGGAGCTAAGATCTTATGCCTTCTTGTTTATGTACCACATCACTGTGGTGTTGTCTGTGTACACCAGGAGAGTGCATGGTTTCCAAAGGTGTGCAAAAGTTGTGGAGGGGGCCCTCATTTCTTTCAAGATGATGTGTTCCTTCAGAAGAGAGGGTGTCCATTTCCCCCTGTATGTTGTAGGAACCTGTCCAGGAACACCAAGCCCTTTCTGAGGCATTGGCTTGAAGAACATGGTTGTGAGGGGCCAGGATGATTGGAAGGCCCGGGATGAGAGACGCCTGTTTCTCCCGCCAGAGAAACTTCTTCTTGATGCAGGACAACAAAAGGAACAAGGTATCCAAGGTGTGTGTGTGTGTGTGTGTGTGTGTGTGTGTGTGTTGGGCCCCCACTGATTTCAGGTACTACTGAATTCTCCTCATATGCAGTCTGGTTAGTGTGATCACTGGGATGGGTGCAAACATGAACTGCAAAGCCTTGAGGATTTCCCTTGCAATGCAGTGAGTCACTAAGCAGAGGGTTTGGAAAAAACTTACCAGCTGTTTGGACTTTTCCTGTGGAAAAGAGGCCTGCATTATTCTTATGCTTAGCCTGCAATCCAGGAAGACTAAGTCCTGAGTGGGGGTGAGATGAGATTTCTTGAAATTGATGGTATATCCCAGATTGGTTAAGAGCCGTACTGTAATATGTAGGTGTTTGAAGAGAGTGTCTGTTGACAGGGCCTGAATAAACAGGTTGTCCATACAGGGGAAATGTTGAATTCCCTGAGTGAGGCAGAAGGCTACCACAGGTGCTAGACACTTTGTAAAAACTCTTGGGGCAGTAGAAAGACCAAAGGGCAAAGCAGTAAACAGAAAGTGAGAAGAGCCAAAGAAGAACCTGAGGAATTTTCTGCAAGACAGACAGATAGCGATGTGAAGATAGGTATCCCTGAGGTCTAGGCACATTAGAAATTCCTGAGGAAGAATAAAGGCAGGAGGGTGTTTAGAGAAAGCATTTTGAAAGTAGGCACTTTCAGGGAGGTATTTATAAGGGAGAAGGTCCAGGATGTGCTAGCTAGTACTGGCAGATGAATGGGAATCCCTTTTATTAAGGGGATGCTTTCCTAAGACAAGGCTTAGCCTTCTTTGATAATGGTCAGGACCCATCTGTCTGTAGTTATTAGCACCTCCCAGAACTGAAGTGAAAGATAGAATCTTTTTGATGGGTGGGTGGGGGTGGGGGGTAAAGAGATGGGGGGGGCATGAGGGGAGAGGAGGATAGTCACAGAGTTTTGCTCCTAAAAGGAGGCCTCCCTAGAGGATAATCCCTCTGTGGTTGGTCAGAAAAGCTTTTCCTAGTTGCTTTTCTATTTTGAGAGAAGGCCTATGATCCCTCTTAACAAAGGAAGTGGATTTGGAGGGACAGTTCCTATGATATCCAGGGGAATGTAGAGAAGAGAATCTGCTTGTAGTTCTTCATGGTCTTGCCTTGCTCTTTCAGAGTTTGAAAGACAAGCAACTTGTGGCCCAAACAAAAGGTCACTGTCCAAGGGTGAATCCAAGAGTTTCAATCTGAAGTCTTCAGGAATGGACCGAATCCACAGCCATGCATATTGCTGATTACTGAGTCAGTGACAGCCCTAGACATAGCGTCCACTGCATCATAACTACATTTGATGCTGTGTCTGCTTACTTGTGTGGTTTGGGAGAGAAGACACTGCATTTGCTGTTTAGAGTCTGCTGAGGTTCTGACATGATTTTATGTAGAGACTACTGCACAAAAAGCAGATATTTAGTCATGTGTGTTTGGTAATTAATTGCTCTGAATGCTAAAGAGGAAAAAATGTAAACTTTCTGACCCACCTATCCATGGCTCTGCTGTCCTTGTCTGACAGGAGGGCACTGGAAGTGGGAAGCAGCTTGGATGGCTTATCTGAGGGGAGAGAGACTGCTGCAGAGTCAGCCATGGGATTTTATACATGTATTTAGGTTCATCAGGAACGTTATAAAATCTGTCAGGTCTTTTAGGAGCAGGTGGCTGATAGGTGTTAAGGAAGAATAATTAATGGCATCAAGATAACCTTTGAGGACTGGGGGAACTGGTGAAACAGCCAGAGTACCCCTCTACAGAAGGCTGTAGTATCTCTCTTGTACCTCAAGAGAATTGCCTTGACTGCCACTCAAAGTGTCTCATCATGCTCTGAATAGTTTCTCCAAAGGAAGCCTCTTCCAAAGGAGAGTGAGGTGAAAGGGAGTCCCCTTCATTCAAGGAGCCTTGCTGTGAAGAGTGGAGTTGCAATCAGTAATCCAGAGAATGATCAGAATCTGGTTAAAGATCCTCTTCATAGGAGGAAGAATCCAAGGTGTGCTGTGGTGTGGCATGAGACAGCTGGGTCACAAAAGGAGGCTTCAGGGCCATGATATATTAAATAAGTGTTAGGAGTACTTTCATTCTTTTTCTCTTGAAGGTGTACGGGATTTCAGATGTTTGTTTTTTTTCCTTTCTTTTCTTCTTTTTAGAGGTGACATCCACCTGCATGAGCTTTGGAAATTCAGAACCTTGACTCATTTCAGTAAGTGTACCAGGAACCTCCTCCTGCACAAGGATCTGACGGATTCTGTGCAGGTTCTCCAAAATGATAAGAAGTGGTTCATCTGAGGAATCCACAGTCAGCAAGGTCTCAGGGGCCATACTGGCCTCCAATGGGGTCTTGGTAGTGGGAGCCTAAGAGGTAATAAGATGTACTGCAGGCTCGACTACTTCAGCGGGTACGTCTGAATAAGAGATGTTGGACTGGGAATCATCTCAGGGCCTCTTGAGTTTCTTCTTAGGGGGAAGAGTGACACTGGGAGCCTAAGAGTTCATCATCTTAGACTGAGCTGGCATTTCAATCATTGAGTTTTATGAAAGGTACTGAGCAAGGATAGTCTTGATCTAATCTTAGATTGAGCTAGGTATTTCAATCACGGAGTTTCAAGAAAGGTATTGAGCAAGGATAGTCTCGATCTGAGGGTCCTGGGGACAAATGACTGACAAATGGGATAGGATTTGAAGTCATGCTCTGGGCTTAGGCAATAAATGCACTTAGTGTGCAAGTTCTTGTATGGAAATCTACCTACTGTGCTTGTCTTGCACCTCCTAGCTGACATCTAACAATTATACACCACAGCTCTAAGAAAGAAGAAAAGGACGGTTCCCCAACAGGACACTTATCTGACAATGATTATCGAAGCAACTGTACCAACGACCAAATATGGATCAGTTTGACAGGTGCATGACCTGCGTTCAGGCTGGCAGTGAGATCATCTGAAGATCTTGAGCATACACCTGCCTTTGTACCCCAATGCACATGAGCTGGGGTCCAACAACGGACATATGCCATCAGAGAGGTAAAGCTTTGGTACCCTGGCCATCTGTGATGAATAGTGCAACAGAGATTTCAGTTAGGACATTTATAGATATAGACAGATATATAAACTCCACTACCGTACAACTATTTACAAAGTGAATAAAAAGTCCATGAAAACAGCTGTAGTCAGATAAATCCTATAGCTCAATTCAACTAAACAAGATTTTGACTAAATTAAACCTAATCTACCTGCTTGATGAAATGATGAAACACATTTCTATCAAATGCATGGCAACTCAACACTCTGCTAACAAAATCAAAATGCCAACACTGAATGTGATGCTTAACCACAGCATAATAAAGACATTTTTAGTAGAGACCCAAGATGTTATTCAAGTGCAGTGACAAAATCCAGCCACTCTACTTCAGTGGGGACATAACCCCTGGAAAATCACCATATGGAACTTGGTGCACTGGATGTGCTTGATACAGCTGTTAAGATCCAGGATGGGATGAAATCCTTTCATTTCCTTTAGCCTTGAAAATACAGCATCTACATTCTGTTTGAGAAGTACAGCCATGTCTAATGTTCTGAAGATGCAGCTTGTTCTCTAATTGTGGTCTTTTTTGGTGGAAAACCAAAGAAATGGTCATCCATAGCTATGTTGAGGACTGCATGATCATTGCCACAGTTGTAGACTCTTCATTTTCTCCGTACTTTAAATCGTAAATGTTTCTAAACAGCTTATTATCACAGACACTTGACCAATACAAAGTTTAATTTCTCATAACACTGTATCAGTTACTTAGCTCAGTTATGCAAAAACATTTTATATAACATTATTTTAGCAGCTACTATTGTTAATCACTAACCATTACATTATCTGAGCACATTTCAATGCCTTTTCTTCTTATCATGAAAGCATCTTGATGTCATTGAGGGGGGGGGGGGTCTAAGAAAAATGGGGAAAGAAGGCTGCCCTTATCACAAAGTGTTTTCTATTTTCTACTATGGTCCCTTCAATATACACCCTCTTCTAGCTTATCCAAAATAGTTCCAATTTATTTAAAACTTTCTGCTTTACCTTTACTTCTTAGAGAAGTCTCTTTGTCATCAGTTAATTTAGATATCAAATACTTTAACCTATTTAATTTGAAGACATTCTTGGTTTCCATGTCTTAGATTTTTTTTTCTTAACAAAATTTAATAAATCAGTTGTAAAATATGTTTAGACATCTGTAAGTTCCTCATGATCCCTAAAAAAAAAAAATACAGTTCAAGGTTCATGGGGCTTTAACTTCCTAAGATAAAGCATAGTAAACAAAAACTTTATGTCTTAAAATTCACCAGCAGTGAGCAGGTCAAAAATATATGCTTCTTCTTCTTGCGGCTTTTTCCCGGTTAAGGGTTGCCACAGCAGATCACCTGTCCGCTCATGATTGGCAGTGGAGTTTTACAGTGTCGAGTTGCCAGCCTGGCACCACACACACACTCACTCACTCACTCACACACTCACTCACGCACTCACGCACTCACGCACTCACGCACTCACGCACTCACTCACTCACGCACTCACGCACTCACTCACTCACGCACTCACGCACGCACTCACGCACTCACGCACTCACTCACGCACTCACGCACTCACTCACGCACTCACTCACGCACTCACTCACGCACTCACTCACGCACTCACTCACGCACTCACGCACTCACTCACTCACGCACTCACTCACTCACTCATGCCTAGGGCCAATTTAGAGTGTCCAATCCACCTACAGCATGTCTTCGGGTTGTGGGAGGAAATCAGAGCACGTGGAGGAAACCCACATGACCACAGGGAGGACATGCAGACTCCGCACAGAAAGCACCCCTGCCAAGGATCGAACCGGAGAACCTCTTGCTGTGAGGCGGCAACGCTAACCGCTGCACCACCGTGGCTGCCCATCAAAAAGCTATGCATCTAGTCTTTCCTAATCCCTTCTCTTCCCTGCATTTCCAACACTTGTTACTAAACATTACGGAATGGTGTTTAAAGTTCAGTTGTGATATAAAATTATCTGTGGAGGCACTTATTTATTTATTTATTTACATCTGTTGACCGGGAGAGTCCGACTGGACACAGGTCCGTTTTCAGCAGAGGCCCGAGGAGAAAAGCTCCACATTAAGTATTATTTGCATTATACAGTTAAAAAATAACATAGCGTTTAAATACAGACATTAGTCCAGTTAAGGACGCAAGACAAGAAGAAAACAGATGTAAAACAGCTGTAGAGCATAGTACAATTTTAAAATATGGTGACATATACTAAACATGGTTAAAATGTAGTTGAGATTCATCAGTGAACAATTGATACAATCTGTTTTTGAGGTGCATAACAGCCATTAGCAGTTGTTGCTACAAGACGTTAGTATTATGTGGTAGGTAGCTGGGAACATGAGTAGCCAAGCTAAGAGTAGGTTGTTGATAGGGGGCTGAGAGAGGTAGTGGGTGGGGGGAGTGGATGGTATTACAGGGGGGGGTTGCAAGGGCATATATGGCAAGTTTTGAAGTGTGATTTTAGTAAGGGTTTAAAGTGGGTGCAAGACGTTACAGAGGTAATTGAGGATGGGAGGGAGTTCCAGAGTTTGGCTACAGTGCAGGAGAATAATGCTTCTCCAGCAGAGTTAATGGCTCTTGTGACCTGTAGGAGGTTTTTGTGGCTGGATGTTAGTGGTCTCGTGGTTATGTAGGGATGGAGTAGATTCTGGAGGGATGGGACTTTTAGTGGTTTGGTTTATTAGTTTGTGGGCGAGTGTGAGTTGGTACCATTGAAGGAGGTGGGGGAGCTCTAGTCAGCCCAGTTCTACTAGTGAGAGACAGTGGTCAGTATGGTAGGAAGCCCCTGTGGCGAATTTGGTGATTTTGTTGTAGCAGGTTTCGAGCTTATTTAGATCGCATTGTCTAAGGTTAGTAAATATTGGAGAGGCATAGAGTACGGTAGAGATAAGATGAGAATTTGCTACTGAAATTTTAGCTGTTTTGGTAAGTAGTTGCTGATTTTCCATATAATGCTCCTAGTTTTTTGTGCACTTTAATGGTCATGAAAATGTGAATATCAAAGTTCAGTCTATTTCTACTCCTAGTAATTTGGTGTGTTCTGTAGGATGAATGGTGGTGGTGTCTTTTGCTGTGATGTTAAAGTGAGAGCTGTCTAGGGTAAGTTTGGTGGGTTGGAAGATTAGTAATTTTGTTTTGTTTGGGTTGAGTATTAGTTGGGCATCGGATAACCAAGTTTCAATAGAAGAAAATGCTTCCTGTGTGACATTTTGCAGTTCTGGTAGGGTGTGGGCTGTGCAGATGATGGTTGAGTCATCTGCATATTGTATGAGTGTGCCATGTGTTGTGGCTGAGGCTAGATTATTGGTGAAAATAAAGAGTAGGGGTCCCAAGATGGAACCTTGGGAACTCCTGTGGAGACTGATAGTTGGGGGGATAGGTTGTCCTGCCAAACAACTGCTTGTTGGCAGTCAGATAGGTAATGCTGAAACCAGTTGATGACTGGTTGAGAGAAGGACAGGTTATTACAGGACAGGTTATTACATTAAGACCTAGCATACTGAACAAACAACACTGATAAACTAAAGAAATGCATTATTCTTTCCATGACATGAGAGAAAAATGTACAACTTTTTATACAAGCTTCCACTTCCATGAAACATAAGAATTTCTGTGATTTCACAGCATACCTGGGAAATAAACACACCTGTCCCCGTTCCACACTAGAACTATGAAAATACAGCAACTTGATCCAACCCCTCCTTCCATCTATTCATAGCAGGATCCTTGATTTCCATTAGTACTTTAAATCAGTGGTCTCCAATCTTTTTTCACCAAGGACCGGTATCAATGTAAGACAATTTTGCACAGACCAGCCATCTCTCGTTGCGCATAATAAAGTAGATATTTACTTATTTATTTGACATTTGCTTAACGAGGAGGCCAAACCCGGGGAGAAAAAGCCCTAAAGTACTATAAAAAGACAGTTGGCAATAATTACCAAAAAAAAAAAAAAAGTGTAGATTCTGCTTAACAGCATAATACTGATCTACTATGGTTGAGAGGTAAGTAAACCTAATGGCAACCTTATTGATTTTATGTTTATAAGAGCAATATTTAAAATCTGCCCCTATTATTTGGCTCTGTCCAGCATACTTCTCAACTGTACACATTTTCACAGAATGTCTAGATTTTTGCCTCATATTTTTGGTCTTTTTCCTCATAAAATTGTTGTTTTCTGGCAAATCACTGGCAGATCATTGAGGCTGAAGTCAGAAAATAATGACAGACAGTTGAGTTTCATACTTCATACCCTTCAGAAAATCCATGCTAATGCAAAACCTGTAATTCTATCAACTTTTGAAGTTTGTAAGAGCAGTACTTAAAAGGGTCCCTATTTTGGGCCTTTGTCCCCCCCATTATTTTTGGCTTTGTCCAGATTTCTTGATCTAAGTAAGAGGCTGAGAGGTATTCATACCCCTCAACTGTACAGATTTTTACAGAATGTCCAGATTTTTCCCTCTGAGTTTTGGTCTGTTCCTCATAACTTTCGTGATTTTTCTGGCAAATCACTGAGATGACCTGAGGACTGAAGTCACTAAATAATGATATACATTTGTATTTCAGACCTCATATCCTACAGAAAATCCATAAGACAAATCCTGCTATTCTAGCAACTTTCTATAGTTACAAGAGCAATATTTAAAATCTGTCCCTATTTGTCCCCCCATTCTGTTAGGGTTTGTCCAGATTTTTTGCAGTGTGTGTGTGTGTGTGTGTGTGTGTGTGTGTGTGAGAGAGAGAGAGAGAGAGAGAGGGGGTGAGTGTGATTGCTGGCAGCAGCAGCAATGAGGTTTGTGTACCTTTCGTCCATACCACACACACACAGGCACATACAGTCTTTTTTGCATTCATGCACGCATTCACTCACACACATCGCTCTCACTCTTTTCCCATCTCTCACAGTCACTCCCTCATTCATACCTGCATTCACTCACACTCTCTCCTGATCAAACACACACACACACACACAGTCAAATCCTCATTCATACCTGCATTCATTCACACATTGCGCTCACTCTTCTCAATCTCACAAACACACACACACAGTCACGTCCTCCTTCATACCTGCATTCATTCACACATCGCTCTGTCACACCCACATGCCAAACACACCCACTTACGCATTCATTCATACATAGCTCTCATTCTCCCGATCTCACACATACACACACAGTCACTTTCTCATTCATACCTGCATTCATTCACACATTGCTTTGTCTGTCACACCCACGTACGCATTCATTCATACATCACCCTCACTCTGTCTGTCACACCCACATGCCACACATCCACTTACACATTCATTCATACATCGCTCTCACTGTCTGTCACACCCACACGCCTCACACCCACTTACACATTCATTCACACATCGTTCTCACTCTCCCGATCTCACACATATACACACAGTCACTTCCTCATTCATACCTGCATTCATTCACACATCGCTCTAACTCTTACGATCACACGCACACTCACACAGATTCTTTTGCTTTCATGCATGCATTCACTCACACATGCAGACAGACACATAAACACACTCATACAGGCATTCATTTACTTACCTAATGGCCTGGTACGAAGTGCTCCACGGCCCGGTGGTTGGGGACCGCTGCTTTAAATGACTTAACTGCTAATGTTTGCTCTGAATTCTTTCTCACCGCAGAATCAATTATCCATTTGACCAATCTTGGTATAATGGTATTTCTCTTCTTCTGATTATGACATTTCCTTGCTTCCACAAGTACACTCTTGGACTATTAATCTGTACCTATCTAAAACTCTAAACTTGCATTGCAAAATCATTCCATCCAAGTAATCCCTTGAAATTCCATAGCTAATGAAACTATTTCAACGGTACATCATTTTAACTTCACTGCCACAGCAAATTCCCCTGCCTGTCAGTACCTTTGGCTGAAAGATAGCAATTTTACAGCCCAATCTTTTCAAATATTTTTCTTTAAACCATTTTTAGCTTGTATATACAAGTTTTTATGCACAAAGGTTTTCAGCCGAGATTTTGAATAGCCCTCCTGCATTGTAAAAGGATCCAAATCATCTGGCTTACCTACAGTACAGGTTAACACCAATTTCCAAGATGAGTAATAAGGCTTTGCTAGACACAAGTAATAACATTTTAGGTGTACTTACTGCCTGGTAGTAATACTCAAAGTCTGGAACTTTCAGATTACCCATATACTCAGGCAACAACATCCATTCCCAAATAATCCGATGATGTTCACCTGATTTGACAAACTTAGCAGTTGTTTTGTTCACTTTTATCAGGAAAGTATTTGGTGAGGGATCACAAACAGCTGCCCTATTAAACAGGATCTGAGGTAAAATAAACATGCTATGAATGTCTACAACTTTTGATCAAACTGTAATTTTATAAAACTTCAAGTTGTGGAAAAATGTATATGTTTTCTCTCAGCATCTGATAAGAAGCCACATCTGAAGCTTGCACAGTATCCAACAACCAAATCCCCAAATACTTTTAAGTTACTGTTTTCTCATGGAAGACTATAACCACTGTGATTCTAATTGGGGTATGTTCTGCAGCAACTGAGTCTGCATTTAGACTAATAACCTTATACCCAGAGACCTTACTAAAGTTCCACAGGATATGAAACAGTTGATCCAAATCTTTACCTGTTTCTGATAAGGTTACTAATAGGTCATCTGTGAACAGGGACACCTTAATCTGTGGAAGACCCAAGGGTTTGTACAGCTGTCTACTACATAGAGTTAGAGGCTCAAAATTCAATGCAAAAATTAAGGATGAAAGAAGACAGGCTTGACAGGTCTTCCTGGCAAGTTGGAGTCAATCAGATAGCATTGTAGAATTCTTTATTTGGGGTCAGGGAATTCTATAAATCGCATACTGTAAGTTTACAAATCTTTTAAGGGAAACCCACTCTCCTCAAAACTTCAAATAAAAATCCTACTCTGTAAAATGTCTTTTAGCAACAAGACTCAGATTCACAAGTGTTTTCTTGTGAATTATTTATTTATCACTAATGTGTTTGACAATATTATCATGCAAATGCTGTTTCCTCCTCCAATACACACACCCAGTGAATCAACTTAGGGATGACATTTGACATTCTTTCAGCCAATAATCATATTTCAAAATTTAAACCGCTCTGTAGATGGATGGCTGCACTGGGTCCTTTCCATCTCTTAAAATCAATATGATGAAGGAACTTCTCCTTTAATTATAAGGCCATTTCATAGTTTCAACAACCCCAGTGGAGCTTTATTGTACAGGTTGAAACACTATATGTCCAGGGGAATCCTATCTAATCCATGGGACTTATTTGATAATTGTTTAGATGACACTAACTTTAATTCTTCATTTGTAATAGGTTGTGATAGGTATAAGTAGTTCTGCTGCCTGATCACTCTCTAACTTAGGAACCTCAAAACTGGTCTAAGAATACTAATATTAACTGTAGGTCATCTGAAGCTAACCTAGTTACTGGATATAGTTCTGTGTAATACATTTTAAACATCTATAAAATTTCTTTAGGTTGCATTACCATTGTCCCTGTCTGACTCTGCACTGACACTGACACTGACACTGACACTGACACACACACACACACACACACACACACACACACACACACACACACACACACACACACACACACACACACACACACCTCTATCTACCACTTCATGCCTCAGCTTGAGCACCAGTGATCTTAGTGATTAGTGTGGTATAAAAATACAAATCACTGGATTGCTTTTTTAAAACTATAACCTCTTCAAACATATTCTTCTACTGTTTAAGCTTTATTACATTGCACTTTTTTCATTGACTGTTAACTGTGCAAGCTTCATTTTATGCTTTTAAGCCTAACCAACATCTTGAAATATATTTCCCTCTCTTACCTCTTAATACTGAGGCTTAATACAGCCATTGCCTTTCTAGTCAACTTTAAATTTGTCCCACTCCACAAACTGTACATCTCCCTTGCTTTCCAACTGTACGTGCAAGTCTATACCACATTTTTAAACCAATTCTTAGCATATAAAATAGGAATCACCAGTGTCCCTGAATATACCTTCTACCTCATTACTCAGCGCTAATGCCACCTGTGAACGAGCTTCCATATTAGTGGACCTAATTATTGCACTTTTATTTTATACGCATGGTGATATAAGTTATGCATATTCAATTGAGTCTGGACCAAGAAGGGAATCCTGGGGAACAGATGTATAATAATTTTTGACACCACTTAATTACAATAAAAATAAAGGTGTATAAAAGTAAAAAAGTACAATAAGATAAAAAAAAAAACAATTTTCAGTTGCGGACAAAGCTATTCCAGGGACACTTCCCACATCTGTTGATCATAGTTTCACATTTCAACTACCTATAAATAATGTTAATCCTTGTTGGAAAGCCAACTATTTTGTCAATATGACCCTTTTTTTCCCCTGGTCCACTCCAACTGGGACAAAGACTGAGACAATTGCCAGGTACTGCCCTATAATCATCCCTTTACCCTCACAAACCTGCCAGACTGTCTTCAAGATCTTGCTCAATGTGCATAGAAAAAAATGCTTAACCCGTCAAATAACTATTAAAATATAACTATATACATAAAATTTATTTTATTTATTGTTTGTTGACCAGAGAGGTGGGCAGCCACTACCTGAGAATAATAGCAAATATATGTGAGTACAGAATTATACACAAACAGTGTTAGCTACAAACATAGTAGCTCAAAGGCAAATACACAAACTAAGGTAGACAGTATAAAAGACCAGATACTATCTTTTCATACTATAGGAATTGCTCCTACATTTTGGCATCTTAAGCTCAAAAAACACCTGCATGTTATCCTTTTCCTGCATATACATGAGGATGCAAAAACACCCAGTTCACTCAGCACCCCTGCCTGAAAGATATTGAGGGTACAATGACAGGAATGTAATTTAACAGATCAGGAAAAAAGTCTACTTCACTAAGAAAATTAATTAGGATTTCAAAATGAACAGACTAAACACAAGAACATTGGTGGCTTAAATTAACTCCATTTCATAGGTTCATAGGTTAGTACTAGGCTATCAGCCCTAGGGCCTATACAAGCCTAGCCATAACAATTCCCTGAATATTTCTTCCCACATTATTTGTGAGACTCAAACCCTGCACCTTGTGTTTGTAAGGCAAACACCTTAACCATTAGGCCACCCTCCCATCTTTAGCACGTCGCAGACTCATGGACATCCAGTTTTCTTATTTCTTCATTTGCTAGATGTATTCTAGGTGTTTATTTTTTACTACATCATATTAAAAGAATGCATGTACACCAAACAAGTCATTACCACCTCCTTGGTAACAGCTGACAGGAACCCCAGCGTGCTTTGTTTGCTTCCAATGGGATTAAATGTCTGTAACATATTTAACCCTTACACTATTCAGTAATGGTCATCATGTGACTCTTCCTAGCCAGCAGAAAGAGAGAATTTGATTCGGCTTACAGTGCTAACTAGATACCCAAATTACCCTGATATGACAAAAATGGTTACCAGAAGAGCTTTCACAAACAAGAAAAATGAAGTAAAATGGGAAGAATAAGGGAAAAGACCACCAAAGCCTTTCAATAAATTTACCATTAACATTACACTTGCCCAAATACATGTTTATGATTCAGAGCCAATATCGCACATAAATCAAAGCCATCAATTGTCCAGAACTGAAAACTCATGTTTATCAGGTTCAAAGACTTAGCAGACTTTGTGAAAGTTCACTGACCACCTTCTTCTTACTGGTGGTGCAGGTAGCTGCATCTCAAGCTACTCTATATAAAAAAAAACAAACAAAAAAAAAAAAAAAACTGGAAGAGAATTTCTTACTTCTTGCATGGATGCTGGGCCTTCCCTAGATCCCTTCCGTTTGCCACTAGTTTTCTTTGTCAACAGATGATTTATGCTGATTAAAAGGATCTTCAGAGAATCGTCTCAAAAAGCAGTGGTTCTTTATCATGAACATTTTTTTTGTTCCAGATAGAATCACTAACATAAAATAAGACAGATAAATCAATTTGCACTTAATTCTCTTAAGTCTGCATTCCTTCATTACAGGCATGAAAAAAGCAAGCGTTTGTCTGGTAGCCATCATATAATGAGTCTTTACATACAGGCTAATATCACCTAATCAGGAATTCACAGTCTGGCTTCCATAAAGCTGAGAGAAGCCTTTCCTTCTGGGCATACATTTCAGGGCTGGCTAATAAAGGACTTGCTCTTCAATGTCTTGAAACATATCCCTGGACAAAAATTCTATGGGATCTTTCAAGGAAGATTTCACTCTAAGGGAGTTCCAGCAAATGTGTCTAGGTGCCTGAATAAAAAAAAAAACACAATTTTGCCATTCCATCATCTGTAGAATGCAGGCAGTCCTCAGTAATCCATCATGTCCCCAAGCAGCTCAACTTTAGCTCCTGATTTATCACTCTTCCCTTTAGCTGTTTATTCGCATTCTGAAAATTTGCTATGTCATCTGAATTTTCACTTAAGGCAGTATCCACCTCAGTCTGTATAGGGAGAGATGTAGCCGCAAAATCATGCAGCTGACAGTTAACTTTCTAAAACTGTGAAAGGATATATTTTTCTAAAACTCCCAGAGAGTTCACTAGTGCAGCAACTCTGGTTCAAGGTGGTAGGCTGACAAGTATTTGTAGATGTTTTAGCTGCTAATAACATGCAGTTACATTTCTGCAACAGAGGAGCTTTTTGCTTTACTCTTTTTCCTCTTGTAACATTATAAAGAAACATCCAGACTAAGAAAGTTATTTTTTCACAACAAAGTTTGTTGCTTATTTCTTTTTTTTATTGAAGATATAGGTAAATTAAGTAAACTGGAGAGAGGGAGAGAAAGAACACTAGGAGCCCTGTTAATGCCAAGTGTGTCACATACTGGAAAGTCCTCAGCTATTTTATCATGTGAAGCTGTATAAGCTGGAAGTAGAAGTGGGTGACGGGGCTAAAGGATTTTCAAAGATGTCCTCCACAGTGGACATAGCCTATTACTTGTTACATCCACCAGGTCCTGTGAAACTGGATGAATAAAATGTCTGCCTGAAAGATGTGCCCAGGATCAACTGTCTGAGCTTTTAAATAAACAGCAGCCTCAACCATGCCATGCCATCCTATGTAGAGATGTGCATCAGCATGCTGCCTAGCTATTTTATCAGCAAGTAAAAAATACAGCCAATGCACATGGAAGCTCAGTTTGGATGCTGTAGATAGTCTTAACTGCTTCCTCCTTCAACCTAGTCTCAAATATGGAGGAAAGTTGCTCTAGCACTGAGAAAGCTAAGGACAGGAATTTGGAAAGAGGAGACAAGAAAGTTGGACGCTCTAATTTCCAATGTG
Source organism: Protopterus annectens (assembly GCF_019279795.1). Lineage (NCBI taxonomy): Eukaryota > Metazoa > Chordata > Ceratodontiformes > Protopteridae > Protopterus > Protopterus annectens. The sequence goes on from NC_056733.1 coordinate 623,749,990, forward strand.
GCAGATAAGAATATTATCACACCCACACCCATTTAAGACTTTAGGCAGCCTGTCTGGCAGCAGGGTAGCAAAAATCATTTGGTCTCGGAGTCCTATGTGATCTCACAGGAGTCAGCACAAGGATACTTGGTCAGACTATTAGTCCATTCAGACAGAGAGCATGTGATTTCTTTGGGACTATTGAAGGAGAGAACTGGGTGTTTCCAAGCTGCATTTATAATATCCTTGATGATGAGTCCACAAGAGGGTTGGCACAAGGTGCTTCTTCCACCTCCTCCTACTCATTGAAATGGTTCACTGATAAGGAGAGAAGGGCAATAGGCCAGTCCTCATATGGCTTCTAAATTTTCAAGGTTTCACCAAAGGATGGGTCTCCCAGTGGGTAGGACTCATTGTCCTTCCATATCTCAGACAGAGAATGGCTTCTGGCTTCCTCAGAATCCTCAAAGTATGGTGAAGGGAAGGAATTCCTTGTTCCTCTCACCAGATCTAGTCAGGACAAGCTGATGTGCAGATATGTGTGGGCCAGAGCATGTGACAGGAGCTTGCTAGGTGACAGGTGACAAGAAACTGGTGCTCAGGGGCACACCTGCCAAATCAGATACAAGGACAAGACAAAAGAAATCTGAAGCTGAAGGCCTGAACTGAGAGAAGTGGCAAGGGATAACCATTTACACCTTATCCTACCAGGGCCACTGAATCCTTGTGGACTGAAGGGATAACTGGAGAGAAAAGAATACCTGGCCTTTGGTACCACCATCAGTCTAATACCACATGATTTAAAGGGCTGCTCCTTGTTCCTGCTGATGAAACAGGGGAGGCAAACACTTAAACCTGGAGATATTCCTCCAAAGTCAGATCTAGAGTCTGCCTTCTCTAGGCCCGTCATCATCTTCCTAAGACAGAGCATAGGAGCAAGCTCAATCCCTTGCTAGTCAAGGAGGAGATCACAGCACATGGGGACTGATGGGCCATTTCTGAAGTAGACTTTCTTTGGAGGGTTTGATTGAAGACTACCCTCTATTTATTTTGTCTTCTGAGGGTGCATCAGCAAAGACACGGGGTTGTGCCCTTCCAACTATATTCAATATAGGCACCTTAAGTTTTGTCATTGCTTTCCTGGTAGTAAGGTAGGACAGAAGTTTTTTTTCCCTTGGATATCTGTGGTGGATGGGTTCTATTGCTGGCAGTTATGGCACTGCTTATAATTGTTCCTATCTCCCAGGCAGCAGAGGTAATGCTAATGTGGGTCTTGGTTCATTAGTGGTCACACAAACATCTAGAAGGTTTTACTGCTTTAGGCTTCTTCACAATGTAAGAAATGATCAATATCAGAATGTGCAAGTGGCAGAAAAGAACTGATAGACCAGATGTATTGTTTAATGTGGTATGTGCAAGCAAGAGTCCCTTTCCAAGTGTGGAAACTTAAAAAAAAAAAAAAACAAATGCTTAACTGGAAAGAGAGGTTGAAACCAATGAAAAGTCCAGCAATGATGACTCTCAGCATTGCATCACAGAACTGTAGAGGTTATCTCATGCAGAATCTGAAAATTCAGATGTCAGGCACAGAAATATACTCAGAATTCAGCTGTTGCACTAGACAAAAACTACTGTTAACAGAGATATAGCTTCACTACTTGACCATATGATTTGTCCATGCAGATCTGAATTAAGTTGCAAGATTTTTTTACTCTGCATAGAAATCTGAAAGAAATATGCAAACGGGGGATGGTAAAAGACTGTAGGGAAAAAGAGTTAAGAACTGTGATGGCCAGGCATCTGTCAGTAATTTGAAAACTGAGATGCAGTCATTCGGAAAGTCCCTGTAAGAATACAATATTTGTTCCACAGAAAAATGAAAGTTAAAGTCATCATTGTTAACCATTAGAAGTAAAATGTGAGTTAATATGATTGAGCAAAGCTAACAACTAAAACAAACAGGATACAAATATTATTGGACCATTCTTCAATGGAGCATTTTTTAACAGTAAAATAATTACAGCTGTTGCAACTCTGACTTCCAAATTGAGTTCTTGTGCAAGCAGCTTAAGCATTTCCTTGCCTACCTTATTTATCTGAGACAATGGGGTCCTGACAGACCCAACCTGTAATCGACCCCGGCCACTATCGTCTAATGACCTTCCAGGAGACCTTTCTCTACGAGTGCTTAGACTTCTTCCAGGAGACTTCTCTCGTTCCAGTCCCCGACCAGGAGACTTGTCACGACGCAGCTCTGCTCTTCCTTCATGGTAGCGTCGTGGAGTGCTTGGTTCCCGTGTGAGGCCCTCCTGCTGTCCTGGGCCTGGAGCTAGTCTCTTGGAGATATGGTCAGTGTAGGAGGGTGGACCTCGCTTATTGGGACTACTGTCAAAAAAAAAAAAAAAAATTGCAAAATCAATATTGATATGTAGATTTTTAGTAAACAAATATCCACTTTGAGAGCTTACAAGCAACTGAGTACTCACCATATCAGTACAGCTAAAAGATAAAAAGAAGTTATGTCTTACCATAATGTTCCATCTGTATTGTTGATCCTCGTTCAGTCATTACGCATGGGTATCGGTTCCGACCTCGGAACCAAGCCAGCCATTTTCCAAGATCGCGTCAGCTTCAAACTCTCGAGCTAAACTCTTACCAACAGTCTCCCTCTCCCTGTTTCCTCAGATTGAGTTTGCAAGTCAAAAGAAGGTAGAGGCTACCTCTGGTCAAATAACCTAAGAGAACCGAATGGTGAGATCCACTAGAAGCTGTAGGAGGGGGAAGGAAGGAGGGTCGTAATGATTGAACGAGGATCAACATACAGATGGAATGATATGGTAAGACATAACTTCTTTATCTGATATTGTTAATCTTCGTTCATTCCTTATGCATGGGACAGAGTCCCCAGCTACCTTTATTCCTGGGAGGCTCTCATGGAAGGACATTCCTGAGCACCATAGAACCGAAAGATGCTCTTCGCCTGGAGGCCAAATCCAATTTGTAATGATTGATGAAGGTATGAGGCGTAGCCCAAGTTGCAGCTGCACAGATGTCATGTAAAGAAGCATTGGCATGGAAGGTAGCAGAAGTTGACACCGACCTTGTTGAATGAGCTTTCATGGTAGTAGGCAACGAGATATTACGCTGTGTATAATTGAAGGTTACACAGTCCTTCAACCATCTAGCTAATGTGACCTTAGCAACAGCAGATCCTAATCTAGATCCAGAAAAGGCCAAAAATAACTGGTCAGATTTACAAAATGACCTGGTCCTGTCTAAGTAAAAACAGATTTGCCTGTGGATATCTAGGGTATGTAGGCAATACTCTCCTCTTTTTGAATGACTGGGAAAGAAAACTGGCAATTCAATGGTTTGATTAATGGACATTTCAGAGATCACTTTTGGCAGAAATGATAGATTACTTCTCAGAGACACTATCTCTATGAAAAATCAAGTATGGACTCTTGATACATAAAGCTTGAAGCTCAGAAATATGTCTGGCAGAAGTAATGGCGACCAAAAACAAAGTTTTCCATGACAAATGCTTGAGGTCGCAAGAAGAAGCTGGTTTGAAGGGTGGCATTGTCAGAGCTTGTAGAACTAATGATAAATCCCATGGTTGAATAGGTTCTCTAAAAGGGAGCTTCAGATGATTCACACCTTTTATGAAGGTCTAGCACAATTTGTGGGACATAAGAGAGGAATCTTGGACACCCTCATGGAAATTAGAAATTGCAGACAAATGAACTCTAATGGTAGAGGCCGACAGACCCGATTGAAAAAGGTGGGCCAGATAGTCTAGTATTATTGACACTGGTGCTGAGAAGGGATTGACTTGTTTATCTTTCAGCCAACAGGTAAATCTTTTCCACTCGCTCAGATAAGTAATTCTAGTGGAAGACTTATGAGATGCAATGAGAATGTCACGTACTGGTAAAGAAAGATCATTCTGGCCTGGCAATCAAGGGAATTGGAGTAGCCAAGCTGTGAGCTTCAGGCTGTTCAAGTTGGGATGAATCAGGTTCTGTGGATGTGAGATCAACTCTGGGGTTGGATGGAGAATCCATGGTCGATCTAGTAGGTGAGGCCAAAGAAAGGGGAACCAAATCTGTCGAGGTCAATATGGTGCTATGAGGATCACCTTGCTCTTCAACCAACGGGCTTTCTTCAGAAACTGGGGAATGAGGGGAAAGGGTGGGAATGCGTAAAGAAAACCCGAGGGCCAATCGTGGGCTAGAGCATCCCTGGGTGACTGTCCCAGAGGGGGAATCAGGGCAAAGTAGTTGTTGCATTTGTAGTTGGTCGAGGATGCAAAGAAGTTGTAGCAAGGACGGCCCCAGCGGTGGAAGATCTCCGCTGCTATCAAGGGATTCAGGGACCACTCGTGAGTTTGAAGAATGCACTTGCTGAGTCTGTCTGCTACCACGTTGGAACTCCTGGGAATGTGCGTTGTTAGAATGTCTACGGTTGGTAGCCATCGCCCATTGCCATATCCTCATGGCCGCTCGACAAGGGGGGTAAGATTTGGTTCCACCTTGCTTGTTGATGTACCAGACCAACACCATGTTGTCTGATTGAATCTCAATCGTCCCAGACAGCAGCAGGGGATGGAATGCTTGCAACACCAGAAGCACCGCCCTCAGCTCTAGAACATTTAGATGCAGATGGGCCTTAAGTTCGGACCAAGTGCCTTGAACTGTCTGTCCCTGACATAGCCCCCCACCCCATCAGAGAGGCTTCCGTGGTCACTGTGGCCTTGGGTTGCTGGGGGGAGAAGGGGCGAGACCATTGTGACAGATTGTGCGTCATCCACCAATTTAAATCCTGTTTGTACCTGTGGGTTACTCGAATCATGCCTGAAAGAGGATGCTGAAAGGGATACCATTGGTTGAGCAATAGCTGTTGTAGAAGCCTCATGTGAAACCTGGCCAGGGGGACAATGGTGATGGAGGCTGCCATGGAACCCAAGAGCTGTAGAACCGAGTGAGCCGTGGATTTCTCCGTTGAAAGGACTGGACTCAGTTGTTGCTTTATCCTTAAAATTCTGTGCTTTGGAATGGCAGCTCTGCAGTTCTTTGTGTCCAAGATAAGCCCTATGAATTCTGTCGACTGAGATGGGGTGAGATTGGATTTTTGCCAGTTTATGGTTATGCCTAGCCTTTGTGCAGCGAGGAGAGATTATGCCAGGGCTTCTTTCAGTAGATGTCTGGTGGGGACGGAAATGAGCCAGTCGTCTAGGTATGGAAACACCTGGAATCTTTGAAGTCGCAAGTGAGCTGTGATGACTACCATGAACTTTGTGAACACTCTGGGGGCTGTAGAGAGTCCAAAGGGCAGTACTCTGAACTGGTAGTGACTGGCTCCTGCATGGAAGCGCAGAAATCTTCTTGATGGCCTGTCCACTTTTATGTGGTAGTACGCATCTTGAAGATCCATCGACCACATCCAATCGTCTTTTTCCAAAAGCGGGAGGATAGACTGTATTGTGACCATCCAGAATTTTTGTACTCTTACAAACTTGTTCAATACACTGAGATCCAAAATTGGTCTCCAGTCCCCGGTTTTCTTTGGCACCAAAAATAGTCTTGAGTAGAATCTGGATCCTATCTGGTCTGGAGGGACTATTTGGATGACTCTCTTTCTTAGCAGCTTTTCTATCTCTGCTTCTTCCCTTTGACTGGGTGGAACGTTGGGAAGGTGTTTTGAAGGGACAGGAGAAATATCGAAGGGGATATGATAACCTCTGGTTATAATCCTTTGTACCCAAGAATCGGTGGTGATGGTTAGCCAGGCAGAAGGGTACAAGGAGAAACGACCCCCAACCGCCTCCAGAGGAAAGGAGTTGGGCCGCTATTCAGGAGCGCTGGTAGGGATGGCCAGGGAGAGAGTCCCTGGAACCCAGGTTACGCGGACCCCTCTGCCCTGAAAGGAGCGTCTTCCCTGTGAGTTTCCCCCTATGCCTCTAGGGGAGAACTCGGCCTGTGTGTCATGGAAAGGACCCTGAGATTTCTTGAACCACATCTTCCCACTCTTTGGTTTCGGGAGAAAGCACGTTGAGGGGAAGAATAATGGACACCTACTGCAGAAAGGGTCTTACCGTCCTGTTCACATCTGGCCAGTGTGATTTTAACTTTGGGTCAAAACACCGAAGAGGCCTCAATGGGAGCGTTAAGAAAGGAAGCCTTAAAGGGTTCCGCAAAATTGCACAAGCCCATCCAGGAGTGTCATCTCAAGACCGCAGCTGAACCCGCTGCTTGAGCTGCTCCTTCTGATGCATGAGATATCAGTTGCATAGAGGAGTTAGATATTGACTCAATGGTTGCCAGCTGAGAGGCCACTTTGTCACGGACCTCATCAGACATGGCACCAGCCAAGGTTTCAGAGAGCTCAGAAATCAGATCCCTTTGAAGCCTGGTAAAGTGTGCCATATAATTCAGGGACCTGATTGTAAAGGTCGCTGATGCAAAGGTGTGCTTCCCTATCCTGTTTGGGGCCCGGGACTCTGTTAGGCAGATGGACAGTCTGGCTTTCTTCTTCTGCCAGATCCTTTTTTGTTGCGGCCGCCACCACCAAAGCATCCTCAGGAAGACCTTTTGACCAATGGGGATCCGTAGCAGGAGGGGACAAAATCTTATCTGGCCTCCGGGGAATAGCTTTGACAGTGTCAGGAGCCTTCCAAGCATGCTGCACGATAAGCCAGACAAGTTCATCAGTAGGTGGAGTAACCCAGGAGGTAGGGGGCCGGGCACGAAAGGATCACCAAGGGATACCTCAGAGGGTGACCAAGGGGATCCTTCCCCCTCATCAAAATCTGTGTCTTTGGTGAGGGACTCCTTTGTGGAGTCCATGTGCTTCCTCTTACACAAACGTTTCCTGTGGACTTCCTCAGCGGGAGAAGCTGGAGAAGACAGCAGAAAATGGGGTTTCCTATGGGAATATGTCCTGAGGCCCTTGCACCCGGTGTCCGCTCGGTGCGACTTGTGAAACCAGTGTACCAGAGGAGGGCGGAGGGATAGACAGTCCAGTATCGCCAGCAGCAGCAAAAGCCTTCTCCATCAGTTGGAAGGCTGGTCTACCTGAAAAGGAGTGAATGTCCAGGACAGGGGTCACCCCTCCCCTAAGTGGCTCAGCCTGCCGACCCAGAGTCCCCGGATGGCTGTGGAGCAGCAAATTATGCACGTCACGACTGACATCCTGGGTCGTAGCAAAACTTTCCTACCATGAAGGCAACTGCGGTTCCTTAGTGAGATCCATAAAGGGAACCGCAGAAGGGGAAGACTGGGCTATATCCATGGACTTCAAAGGCAGTGAAGGAAGAGAATAAGAAGGGGTCTTTGGAGATGGGTGATCACCTCCCAAGGAAGGATAGTTCCTGGGGGGGTGGGATACCTCTGGCCAAGAGCACCTGATCCACAAGACGCAACACATCATGTTCAGAAAGGCTTCTAGTGGACCTCATGGAGACTGAGGGAGAAACAGGCCTGTCCACAGAAGAGGCAAACTCGGTGCCCATCTCACCAGTCTGCAACGGTGCCGAGAGAGACTGGACTACGGGTGTCTGCACCGAATAAGTCATCGGTGCTGAGGTCACGGTCTGCACCGACACAAGGATCAGTGCCGAAGTGGTTGTCGGTACCAAGGCTGGAACCGACAAAACTGGAGTCAACAATAGCGGCGTCGGTTCCAAGTAAGATGTCGGAGCTGACGTGGTCAAGGTCTGCGCTGACTGAGCGGTAGGTGCTGATACAGTAGTAATAGTCTGAACCGAGGAGCCCCTCAGTGCCGATATAGTGAAGGCTGCAGGAGAAGACGGAGCCGAGATCACTAGTGGAGCTGAATGCCTCGGTGCCGAAGGTCTAGGCATCAAAAGCACTGGGGCTGACTGAGTGAGCTCCGAAGCCGAAACTTTAGCCTTTTTAGGTTTTGGTTGGTGGGAGTCCCCCAGCCAGGGATGAAGGCAAAGATTTAGCCTTGGTAGGAACATCCAAAATTTTCTTATGGGCTCTAGGAGGGGTTGAGGCATCCGACCCAGAAATAGCCTCTGAAAAGGGAGATTTAAGAAGTCCCTTCAGCAGCAACTTGTTTTTCCTTTTGGGGCTCTTGCCGACTGCGGGACCACCTGGCGGCGGGATAGCCCAAGTGTGATGACTGCAGCAGTGTGAACACTTGAATATCTACATTTATGGTAGGTACAAAACTGTACTTTGTGTACACTTACCATAAGTGTAGATGTTCGACTGTATTCACTGTTGCTGTCCTAGTTTCCCACCCTCCATTCCCCTTGTCTCTCTTTCTCTTCCTCGCTCCTTACAGGGATTTTTGGTATTTACTTTCTACTTGTGGTGTTCTTCCACCATGACCTAGCTCCCTATTTGGGAGTTCCTGATAGTTGACGCAAGAAAGGCTGGTGTGGTGGTGTCTGCTGCCTGATTCTATACCACTGACTGCCTGGCGTCGGTCCTGGAGTGGCCGCTGCCGACACGGAGGAGCTGGGCCTCTGGTGTTCGGGCCAACTGGGGGCTGCCTCTGGCGGGATGGCCCAAGTGCGATGACTGCAACAGTGAATACACTCTAACATCTACATTTATAGTAAGTGTACACAAATGTACTTTCCTGATACTAATTAACAGTATTTCAAGTTCTTTTTTTCCCTACCCTACTTTGAAAATCAACTTTCCTTTTATGCACTAACTAGTTGTAACTTCTGAAGAAATTTTTATTTTCATTAGTAATCTTTTGAATAATTTCCACTACCTATTCCTTAATTCCCTCTCTTAACAGGTTAGGTGGGGAAGCACCAATATCTCATTTTTACTTCATTAGCTTAGGTTTTCTTTTTTATTGGCGAGTGATCTGAAATTGTTATTGGATGTGTGTTAAAGCTTTCAGTTATATGCACATGTTCCTGTGAAATGTACTTTCTTAGTATAACCCAGTTATTGTGCCTTGGGGAATAATATATAAATTCTTTGAGTTCCTACTACTGAATTCACTTCTGTACGAAATTATTTCGTATACTTCAGAAATCTGCTCTCTACCCTCTCTCTTGTTATAGTGTCCCTTTTGGGTCTTTCAAATAGATTCTCACTGTAGTAAGTCAAGTTCCTTTCCCTACTTATCATGTGTATTCCCTGCTGAAAGGTGATTATTTCTCCCCAAATTTTCTTTATCTCCATAATAGCAGTTTTAGTTGGAATGTAAGTACACGCAAGTGTAATCCTCCTGCCTTTCCGGTAGCCCTTTACTACAAGTCTACCATTATATTTTTCTCTTCTATCACTGTTGGAGTTCTTCTGGCATTAAGTACATGTACTCACCCTTTCATTTGTCCATGACTGTGGTGAGTATCCATCCCAAAATCATTTTTTGAAATTCATATACTTTACAAATGTCTCTAATGACATTGCTATTTGCACTCTGCATTTCTTGGAAAAGAAGGCAAGTATGAATTTTATTCTTCATGAGGCTATTCACATTCCAAAATTTGAGTAGTGTAGGCTTTATAAGTTGTTTCCTACCTGTTACATAAATGACAGCTTCTTTAAATGTCCATTTCCAGCTTTTGTTACATGCCTCATCTAATGTTTGGCAGGTTGATCTTTTATGCAGTTTCTTGTCATCTCTGTGTGAACCTGTCACATTCTGCAAGACTTTTTGTTTTAATGAAACCCACAAACAAAGGACCAAACACTTGCACATAGCCTCTTCACTTAAAACAAACTCAAATTTTATTTGAAAATGTACTTGCATAGTTTTAACCCTCCTGATAGGAACGGTTGTCCCAAATTGGTAGCTGAACTCCTAGGCATCATCTAAGTTAAAATTAAGGATCTGATGATATTTTCAGTCATTCTTCAATTAATGGATCTCTGATCCGATCTGTTATCTAACTTGCCCACTTTTACCAGATTCACAGATCCAACTCTTGAGTTCCTTCTTTTACCTGTAATGCCACATCTCCAAAGCATACCTCAGATCTCGTTTGCTTTCATATTGTTCAGATGTGGATCTGCTACTATGGAGCCTGAGTGCAAGATGCTTCCTTTTTGTGAGTTTTTTAGAGATTTCTTCTGATCTTTACCATTCTTCCTCCCTTAACCCAAAAACTGTGAGCAAAGGTTTTCTTTATTAGCCTGACCATTTTCTCTTACCTGTTTAGTGGTAATCATTTAAGTACCATTGTTTTTACTCCTTTTTCTTCCTCGTTGGCCTTCCCTATCCCATTTAGGGTATTTTTCTCAGTACCATTGTTGGTATCTTCACTTTTCTCACTTTCTAGCCCCCCCCCCCCCAATACAAACCACATTTTCTTGACTCACTATCAAGATGTCTGAAAAGCCATTGGCCTTCAAAAAGTGCAGTTTTTGTGGGCAGCAGATCCCCATTTTGGTTGCCCACAAGGAGTATGTTTGCCTGGTGCTGCCCATTTGGGCACTCAATGCCTTGTTTGTGCAGAGTGTAATTCTAGGGCACTGATTGATGGAATAAATCAGATTTGAAGGGTTTGTTGCTGCTGCCGTCCATGTCTGCCTGGACCCAAACCCCTGATAGTTTGACAGAGGGAAACCTGCTTCATTTCCTAAGGAGAGAGAATCCAGAAGGCAGTCCTCCAACCATTTTCCCAGTCCGGTCTGACCATTAAGCCTCCTGCTAGAATTTCAAAAGCATTGGATCCAACTTCTTGGATCGTAGCTCTTCAAAGGTTGTCACCTTGGACCTGATGTCCACTCTTCCCTCCATAGCCTATATATCTTTTGCTCCATTCCCCTTTCCTGCAGGAAACCGAGGAGACTTTCCAGACCTCCTCCCTTAGGCCCTCCGGGACCTATCAGAAGCAGAGGTGTATAGAATTAAAGTTCCTCAGAGCTCAGATACAGATTGAGTGATCTCAGCTCTGTCTCCCATCTGACCCGTGAGCCTGCCCCTCTACTCAGCCTCAAGTGATTTTACTCTGATCTGACAGGAGTTTTGCAGCCCTTGTATCAGAGATCTTCGAATGTCCTCATTGGATTTGAAGACGGGTCGTTTTTCCATTCTGACCATGTTCCTGAGTTTCCTGGTTCTAAACTTTTTGTAGCAGGATAACTCTTGAAGCAGAAGCATCGGCATAGGCTCCAAGGGTTTAGAATAGACTCTGAAGCTGTTGGAGCCATCCTTATCCCTTGGAGCCTCAATGCTGGACTGCTGGAGTCTGACTCCCTCCTCATGACAGGTGTCTGTGGGGATTCAGGGTGTGCAACCCAAGTTGCTTTAGCTCTGGTGCAGTTGGCTGCTGTTACCCTGGACCTTCTGCATTTGAGATAGTGGAGAAGGCTTTCTTTTTACTAAGAGAGGACATCCTTGTCCCCCCTCGGATCCCATTTGTTACTTCATTGAATTTGAGCTCTAAGCCTCTCAAGGTTGTACCACTCCGACAGTCAACCCAATCAAGCTTTGTCAGTATTTCCTCAGGACTTCCCTGTCATTTCTGATACCTCACCAGAGCATCCCACTGAGTTTCCTAGGAAGAAAATATGTGAAAGGAGACACCTAGATGTCCCCCAGGAATCTTTCACCGAGGGTGCAGACTCCTTTGAAGGTGCAGGGTTCCCCCATTTCTCCACCTGATAACATCTCCTTTGGTAGAGATTCTAGAACTTAAGCAAAATGGTGGGTGGTCTTCCAAAACCTTTCCCAGTAGGAGTCAGAATTCCTGGAGGCTTTCGGGTCTGGCCCAGCTACATCTTTGGTGGTCCCACCAGCTAATGAATTGATGGACTTAATGTTATGCTGTGAATGGAAGAAGCCAGATACTGTGTAGCCTAGCCCTAGATGTCAAGTTAAGTGTTTAGCTTTCCCAAAGAACAGAAACCACTGGACCAAGGAAGTCTCTGTAGATGTAATGGTCATACTGGCAGTCAGTAAAAGAGAGCTAATTTTTCCATCCCTTAACAGGGAGTTTAGGTCTTTGGACAAATTTAGCAAGTGTGTTTATACCTCAGTGACCTTTGCCCTGTAGTCACTGAATTACCTGTCTCACTTTACCAGACTAAAAAAGATTTGTTCACTGCGCTAGCTAAATCATTTTCCTGGTCCATGTCTTTGGAGGACTAGAAGAAAGCTTCGTAACTGGCCTCCCTTCAGTGCATTTCCATTGTGTCCATGAGACTCGTATCATGCTGCTGAGGGTAGCTCAAGGGTCGCGAGTTCAAGTGTAGATGTTAAGAGACAGACATGACTAAATATGGCTCTGCAATTTTGTAGAGTTTACATCTTCATTAATCAAAGCTCCCTTTGATGGATCATCCTTAATTGGCCCAAGGTGAAAGAAACTGTCTACAGAAGTGAGCAAGACAGAAATACTTTGTCTGCCATTGAGATCCTTTTCTTGGAATCAGTGAGGTGGTTAAGATATGGTTTCACAATCCCAAGTGTGGTTTCACAAGTCCCAAGTGCCTTTCCAAGACTGAAGAGATGACTATTCTCCTGTGGCAGAAGGGGGAACTTCTAATGGAAGACGCTGCCATCACAGCAGAGATGGCCTACAGAAGTGGGGTTTCAGCAGATTCATTCGCTCATAAACCTTACCAGTGCTCCTGAAAGGTTGTCCGTCAGCTGTACTCTGGAAGCAGTTGGGATAGCTTGTTGGTGCATTCAGAAACCGTCGGAATGCATCACAAAAGAGATACTTGGGTGCGGAGGATTATATCCAGAGACTACTTCATACAGTTTTCCCAAATCTCCCCTGTAAAAATGAGATTCCCAATATTCCACCTAATCAGAGGAAAGCAGCAGCCCTGGAAATAGAAATGCTGCTATTTTTTTTTTCAGAAAGACATGCAGACCAGTTAGGATCCAGAAATTACTTAAGATCCTTTTTAGTGCCAAAAAGAGAGGGGACTTGAAATCCATTTTGGATCTCAACTAACTATACCAGTATGTGAAACGTTCAAAGTTCCAGATGGTCACGGTTGAGTCCGTTTTGCCTCAGCTGCTAAAGGACGATTGGATATGGGACACATCTTGCAAAGATCTTTCGCATCAAAATGAGCAGGTGCTCCAAAAGATTTCTGCTCTTCCAGATGGGAGATGGTCATTACCAGTTCAGAGTACTGCACTTCGCACTCACTACAGCCCCTAGGATGTTCACCAAATGCATGGCGGTTGTAGCTCACCTGAGACTGCTAGGATTGATTGTTTCAGTATCTAGATGACTGGCTCCTGAGTGCTCTGACCAGGCATCCGCTTATACAAGTGAAGGGCTACTTGTTCCAGTTCTGTCCCCATCTGGGCATGAGTCAACTGCAGCAAATTACAACTCACCTATACAGAATCTGGAGTTTATAGGTGCTCATCTAGACGCAGTCAAATAGATGGTCACTTCAACAACAGTGAGAAAAAAAAACCTCTCTGATCCAAGGTTATGGAAGTGATCTCGTGTTCTTTTGCAGAACACTTGCAAGCCTTAAGGTCCATGGTAGCAGCAATTACTGTGGTTCCATTAGCCAGATTTCATATGCAAATTTTTCAGTGGACTCTGTCAGTAAAGTAGTCTGTTCTTCAGCAGCCGTTGTATGCACTAGGCAGGCTCACACAAGCTTGCGAGAAGCACTATATGGGTGAATCTGTTCATTTGAAGTTTCTCAGGGTCATCCATTTGTTCTCCCTCTAGTGATAGGCAGAGTAACCACGGATGCCTCCCAATTGGGGTGGGCGGGCATTAATGGAGTACAGTCCAAGGTATGTGGTCCCCAGAAGATGCCAATTCACACCTGTGTCCTGGACATGAGAACAGTCCTAACAGCCCTTTAAAAATGCTCTCGCCTCTCGGATGATTGCAGTTCAAATAGACTGTGTTAGTCTGGTACATCAACAAACAGGGGAACCAGGTCTTAGTCCGAGAGGCAGTGAAAGTTTAGCAGTGAGTGATATCTTCCAGCCAGTATTCTCATGGCAATACGCATACTGAGGAAAGCCAACATGCTTGCAGACAAATTAACCAGTTCCATTCTGATATCTCATGAGTGATCTTTTAGTGTCAAGAGTGGCAGAGATGATTTGACATTGATGGGGCCAACCATGCTGTGATCTTTGAGTCTCCCATAACTTGAAGTGCAGCAGTTTGCTCATTCTGATCCCTTCATTGGAAGGGTCTGTGAGAGATGCTGTAGTCCAATTGACTCTCTGGTATCATCTACTCTTAACCCCCACTGTTTCTAATCCCCGAATTCTTACAGCAGGCATTCTTAAGTAGCAGTTATCTTAATTGCACCTTTCTGGCCTTGTCAAGTTTGTTTTCCTGTCCTGTTTCCACCTTGTGTACTGGACCCAACTCCATACCTCCTCTCTCACCCATCAAGAATAATAAATCCCAAATCTCAACAGTCTCAAGTTGAGCACATGGTTTCTCCACTTCCAGTGATGGCTAGACATTCCAGGCTTTTTCCCCAGTCCACAATATTCTCATCTTCTCAAAAGGTCTGTAATAGGGGCATTTACAAGAATACATGGAAGAGATTTTTTATCTGGACTCTTGAGACCTGATCCTTCCTGTGCCCCAATCTTCATGGTATTTGAAATTCTGGCCTCCATTCTTGACAATGGGGTGAATTATTCAACCATCCAAGTTCATTTCGGAGCTATTTCGAGTTTCCATTCAGGCTTTCATTCCATGTTGGCTTCTTCAAAGTTGGGATAAGCTTTTCTTAAAGGAACATTGCTACTCATGCCTTCATTCAAGGGTCCTACACCCCTTTGGGATTTCACTGTTGTGCTGCAAGTTCTTAATCAACCTCCATTTGAACCATAATGAGGATCTTAAAAATTTGTCCTGGAAAATTATCTTTCTGGTTGCTATCTCTTCTAGGCAAATATCAGAACACAGAGGCCCTTTCCTCTATGTGTCCATATTTGATTTTTTTATAAGGATGGAGTTTATCTACTCATGAACCCCTCTTTTTTTTTCTTTTCTATTTTTTTAACCTAAAGTGCCTTTTGAATCCAACATTAATCAGGTTATCAGTCTACCCATATTCTTCCCAAAATTTTCAAACAAGGACGAATATGTTGCATCTTTTGGATGTACACTGACTGCTTAGATTTATTCTTCACAGAACCAAGGATTTTAGAAAAGCTGATCAATTATTTGCATAGTTTTCCAAGAACAAATTGGGGAAAGTAGTTTGTAAAGTGACTCTAGCTAAATGGTTGATGGATTGTATATTCTTTGTTTAAGGAGAGAGATTATCATCTTTACAAAGACCCCAGAAATGCATTCCACAAGGTCAACAGCCACTTCATATGTTTTTTTTGGTCAAGAACATTTATAGATAACATTTGTGCCACTGCCACTTAGTCTAGTGCTCATACTTTTATTGCTCCTTATAAGTTAGACTTGCTGCCCTGGAGTAGGGCAGCATTTGTCTTAATGCTGCTCTGGACATTCCTTCCATGAGGACCATCCAAGGTTTACCTAGCAGGGACTCTGTCCCATCAGTTGAGGGATGAAAGAAAATGACATCATCAGATGCAAAGCTATGTACTCTCCATGATGATGCATATGTTGTCCCTTTTCATTCTTCCTCCGCTTCCCACCCTCCATACCCCTTCCCTTTCTTTCTGGTGAGACACAAGAGATGCTTCTTTGGGAACATAATTATATATGTAGAAAACTGCAAGGAACCACCACGATAGGTAAATAATTTATTTTAACAAAAGAAACAAGCGCTTTCACGCACCACCATGGCGCGCTTCATCAGGTTACATTAATTAATTAAAACTCAGTGCTTAAATATAAAAAACACTCCCAATTATTTAATCTAAGACATCAATTAAGACAATCAATTAATTCATTTAAAAAGATAGCACCAATATAACAGCAGGCTTTGAGTAAGCAAAGCCATTTAAGCATGCGTAGCTTTTCTATGTACATATACCTATTGAAAAGGCAAAAGAAAATATTCCATCTGCAAAGACAAGCATCGTATTCAGATTGTATAACTCAGCCTAGATATTAATAACAGTTTCATATCTCAACATCAGATCCAAAAATCTATTTCATATTATGACATAAAACATTATACCAATATAAATATAAACAACAAAACACATAAATAATTAAATAAATATCTAAATGCTAGTTCATATATTATACTATTATTAACTTATTGTGTGCAATATTTATTCCATATCTATACTATCAAATTATTATTTATACAATACTTTCATTAAATTCCCAACACTACAGCAATGAAATCTTAAAAGGGGGAATATAAAAAATAAAAATATAATAGAATAAACTGAATGAATATATAGATATTGATTCATACACATTACTATTACTGAAACAAATCATGTACTAAAATTATAAGATACTTATATTATCAATTCATTACTCATATAATACTTACATTAAGAAACAAGTACTTAAAAATGTAGAAATCAAAATAAGAATGTAATAAAACAAGAACAAACTACATTAAACACGGCATAAGAAAACAAAATAGAGGAGAGCAGAGTGGAAAATTCATCCATCTCCTAGTAAAGCTGGTCGGATACGCTTCCCACCCTCCATACCCCTTCCCTTTCTTTCTGGTGAGACACAAGAGATGCTTCTTTGGGAACATAATTATATGTTTGAGCTCCATTCCTTTTCTATGCCTCAATCTTTTTTTTTATTTTAAGAACCATGTTTATTAAATTATCATGTATGGCAATAGCAGTCATACATTTATATAAATGAAAACAAAGCATATTGACATTTTAGTTCCAAACATTGTACATCACAAACAGAATTGACATAATTTTAGCTGCAAGCATTATACATCACTTACAATCTGTCTAGTCACTGTCATTCAAACATTACATAGCTCATTCAGATTTTGCCTTCTTTTAAACATCATTCCTCCTCTGTATATACTGTCCCCACACTTCCCATTTATTTTCTTTGTAATTTGCTCCTATTCTTTTCCAAAGATCCCAATTCCAGTTGTTTTCTCTCTGTGTATTCACTTTTAGTATAGTTGGTTTACACTTTGATTTCCATTTTCTAATAACTCCAGCCCCCATAATTAGACTCGGCAAGGTCTTACTGTGCCTAAGCAATTCCACTTCTGTATCAGTTACTGTCTAAGCAATTCCAATTCTGCATCATAGCTAAAAAAAAATAATTTCCTTGGTTCACCATTTTGCTCACCCAGTACCTGTGCTAGAGTAGTGTACATAGAATATTTAAAGTTTGCTAACTAATCTCACTAGATATTCACATCCCAACCCCAGTCCCTGCCCAGAAAACCACAGTGAAAAACTTCTCTAAAGCAAATTTCACACTCCTCAAAACTGAGGTGGAATCCTTCAAAGCCGCCTGTGGAAAATACAGCCCAGACCGCAGAATCCTTTATAAACGCATTCTATGAACACCTTCAGGAATGCATGGATCATGCAATCCCAAACAAAACCAAGACCCAATCCTCCAAAGGCAGGCGTCCTGTCTGGTGGACCCCAGCCATAAACAAACTATACAATAGAAGGAGGAAGCTACTACATCATAGAGCAAAATCCCAAAAAGGGAAGGCATCTCTGATCAGTATTAGCAAAATCTACAGGCACTCAAAATCGTCTAAGGCCAGCTTTGAGAGACAAATTGCACAGGACACTAAGGATAATCACAAAGCTTTCTTTAGTTATGTTAGGAACCTGGGTGGGAATTCCCAGATATGCTCAGAATTAGTCCAAAATGACAAAAAATACACCAAACCCACAGACATTGCCAACAGCCTAGCTGACAGGTTCAGCACAAACTCCCCCCCTTCCCCATCAAAAGGGCAAATATCTATCCCAGCAGAGTGCTGCCCCCCTGACATCTCAGATGCTCAGGTAAGAGCCACCCTCTCCAAAGCAAAAAACACAGCATCAATGGGACCAGACGGTGTCCTGGGCTGCGTCCTACATGAACTCCAAGAAGAACTAAACCCAAACATAAAACTACTGTTCAATCTCAGCCTTAGTACAGGATATGTACCCAAAGAGTGGCGTACAGCAACAGTGGTCCCTCTAAACAAAGGTGGTGCCTCAACGGATCCTGGAAACTATCGCCCCATATGCCTGACTAGCTTAGTCTGCAAAGCTATGGAAAAGATCATCATGGACCTCATAAATAAAGATATTGGGGACCTACAGACACTGGATCCTACCCAGTTCGGCTTTGTTAAGGGCAGATCCTGCCTCTTAAACCTGGTCGATTTCTTTGAAACAGTCACCAAGGCCATTGACGAGGGGAAGGTGGTCCACACAGCCTACCTGGACCTCGCAAAAGCCTTCGATACAATACCTCACTCTGGCATTATAGATAAGCTCACCAGCTTAAATATAAACCCCTATGTCACTAGATGGGTTGCAAACTGGCTCAAGGACAGAACCCACATGGTTAGAATTGCTGGAGCCATGTCAGACTCCAAACCAGTTACAAGTGGTGTCCCACAAGGCTCAGTCCTGGGACCTCTCTTGTTCAGTATATATTTCTCGGAGGTACAGGCCAACACGGAAGAACTGTGGCTGACCAAGTTCGCAGATGACTGCAAACTGGGCGCCATAATCGACTATCCAGCCGACACAAGCATCCTACAAAAGGGCCTCACAGAAACAGACAACTGGTGCCAGAGCCATGGCCTCAAGCTAAACGCCAAAAAGTGTATAGTCATCCCCTTCGGCAAAAACAAAGTGCCCACAAATTACCACATAGGTGGTAATCCATTAAGTATGGAAGAAGTAATTAGGGACCTGGGGACACAAGTTGATAGCAATCTCTCATTCGACAACCACGTGGCCAAAGTGGTTAGAAAAACATTTTATATAGCCCACCTAATCATGAAGGGATTCACATCTAGATCAGGGGAGGTCATCGTGCCTCTTTACTCATCCCTCATCAGGCCCATAATTGAGTACAATGCCCCTTTTGGGATGTACCTTACCAGACACCTGCAGCAACTGGAAAGACCCCAAAAGTACCTCACCAAGAGGATCAAAGGGCTCAAACAGATGCCATATGCTGCCTGGTTAAAGAAACTCCAGCTCTACTCAGTGGCATACTGTCTGCTCAGAGGCGATCTGTGCTTGATGTATAAAGCCATGTCCAACCCGGAATTAATGGACATGCTGCACCTCAGAAAATCCAAATCCCATCGAGCTATGCGCTCAAGAGACTTGAACCTCAGCACTGAAATAAATAGGACATGCTGGAGGGACAGATTCAGAACCCAGAGGCTCCCTTCACTCTGGAATAAAATCCCAGTCCAGGTTAGTCCCTCATTGAATAAAACAACAGGAAAATCCACAAATTCGGAAACAAATTTATTCTCTCTCTCTGACGTCTCGGCCGTAGCCTTCAAGGAGTATAAACCTTACAAATACCAGAACTGAATTTATACTGATTCACAAAGCAATTATACAATAAATCAATTAATATGAATTGGTTAAATTCATTACATCAAATCAATATACTCCAATTAAAGTCTTCATTAAGACCATTGGGATGTAATGTATTAGATTTCAAAATATATACAGCTTCTTTATATAATAAAATTTGTTTAATATTAACACTGACATGACAAGAATGGTATACTTGCTCTAAAACAGTACCTTGTAACCCCTCATTTTTGCTCTGGTGAAAATTTTTAAAATGCACAGCCACAGAACTTTCTTCCTTATTATTAATAATGTCCCTGGCATGCTCCAAAAGCCTAACCTTAAAAGCCCTTTTGGTCTCTCCAATATAAAATTTATCACAAGGGCATTTAAGTGCATATATCACTCCTTAAGAATTACAATTAAAAGCATTACATGTTTTGAAACAGACATTGTTAATATGAGAAAAATGAGAAACTATAAAATTACAAGCTTTACATTTGCCACATCTGAAAGTACCTTTCATAGATAGGCTATGCTGTACACTAACTACAGGCATAGTAAACTTACTTTTTACTAAAAAATCTTTAATATTTTTCCCTCTTCTGTAGGAAAATTTGAGATGTGCATTCAACCATGAAGACACACTACTTAAAGAACTAAAATATTTCCAAAAATGGTTGATCACTTTAACCAATTCACCACTAAAACAACCAAAAGTTGTAACAAAATACATTACATCTTTCTGTCTATTATTCATATCATTATACTTTACTAAATCTCTATTAAACAAATTATCAGTAACTTTTTTGCACCTATAGCCAAAAAATCATTTATAACTATTTGTTATTATTTCATCACTATAACCCCTTTGGTGAAACATTTCCATTAATAAACTAAGTTCCTTTTTAAATACAATCTCATTATTGCACAATCTAGAAATTCTTACCATTTATCCATACGGTAGACCTTCTATTGTATGGGGAGGGTGACAGCTTGTGCCATGTACATATTGTATACCTCCTTCAAACTTCGTATTAACTGATGTCACTAGTTCTTTACCATTAACAATATTCAACACAATATCAAGAAAAGAAATAGAAACACCTTTTTTAAACCCATCAAATTTCAACGAAAATCTATTATTATGTAGATCTAAAATGAATTGATCTACCAAAGCTTCACCATCTTCCAACAAAAAAATCAAATCATCAACAAACCTATAATATTTAATAACATATTTATGAAAAAATAATTCCGATATAAAAATTCAGACTCAAAAAGGCCCATAGCAAGGTTTGCATACATAGGGGCAAAAGCTGCCCCCATGGCTGTACCTTGTTTTTGTCGGTACAAACTATCATTAAATTCAAAAAAAATTTTTGTTAAAGAGAAGTAAATAAGTTCAACAATATACTCTGTGGCCGGATGATCACCTAAGAAAAACCTTATAGCTTCTATACCAAAAGAATGACTAATATTGGTATATAGAATCTTAACGTCAACCGTAACCCAATACATACATCTATTCCATTTAACATTCCTTATTTTGTCCAAAAAAATCAAAAACATCGGAGATGTAAGATGGCAGAGTCTTGACTTTAGTTAAAAGAAAATTGCGTAGAAAAACACCTAAACTGTGCAAGAAGTAATTGCATCCAGAAACAATAGGTCTCCCAGGTGGAACTCTCAAGTCTTTATGTATTTTAGGGAGACAATAAAAGGTAGCCATTTTACAGCCTTCTATTTTAAATTTGTTTTTTAAATCTGCTGCAGAAAAATAGCCTAAGCTTTGTCCTTTATCCAATAATTATTTATACTCATTTAGGGCATCATTATATAAATCCCATTCCACCTTTTCATAAACTGTAGTATCATTTAAATGATGCATACACATTTTATGATATTGGGAAAAATGCATAGCAACCAACTTATTACCCTTATCAGATGGTTTAAAAATAATTTCTCTATTGTTACTCAATGCTACTAGAGCTTTCCATTCTTTAAAGCATAAATTATATTGTATGTTGCCTCTATTTTTCATATATTCACTGAATGCAGATTCAATAGAAAAATTTAACATATTCACAAAATGCAAGACATCATTATTTAAAACTGGAGGTATGAAACAACTAGTTGATTGAACAAATTCAGTATCAAATCTATAATATGCATCAGGAATTTCACCTGATGTACAGGAATAAAAACTTTCCGAAGAAACATCTATACTGTCTTCTGAAGATACAGAATATGAGCGATTGTGTATATTACCAAAAAAGTTCTTTAAATGTAACTTTCTACCAAATCTATATACATCACTCTTCATCTCATGTACACGAGAAATTACAGTAGGAATAAACTTTAGTCCACAATTAAGAACAGCAAGTTCAATATCAGTGAAAAAATGTCCTGACAAATGAACAATATAGTCGTTTGTAGGAGGTGATAAAGACGGAAAAATGTCATCATTTACCTCTTTTATGTCCCCCTTGAAAAGGATGTTCTCTTGTTGAAGGACCATGAAATTCACGTTGGCGTTTCTTTCCTTGTTGACCTTTATTAAAGTTGTTGGTCTCTCCACGAAAAGTTTGGTGAAATCTTTCAGGTTGTTGTGGCACTGGCATCGCAGGAAATTCTGTATCAATATTCTCCACCTCTTCATACGAAGTGTAACCACCTTCAGACACTGAAAGTGAGGAGTTGTGATAACTATCGTTCCTAGAATCTGTTTGAAACTGAACGCTTACGTGGCTTACTGCGACTGGCTCTCGACAAGAAGGCTTTGTTGTTCTCATAATCCCGTATATCTCTGAGTAGTTTCCCCTTCTTCCTTTCTACTAGTAAGGTCTCATAATCTTTTAATTTCCCATTCATAGTACTAAGGAAATCATCCATAGTAGAAGCAGGAGTGCAGGATAATAAGTTGTCACAAAGTTTTTTTATCTCCAAACCCAATTCCTTTTGTTTAATTCTGTCACGTTCAATTAATATGTGTACCCATTCGGAAACACATTTGTGAGCTGCTGCAACCCAACGCTTGTGGAAAGCAGCATCAGTGTCATTTGATAGATCAAAAGGGGTAGTGGGATCTTTATAAACTCTGAGCCCCCTCTGTGTTATATCTATATCAATGTACTTCTGTAAGCCACAGATATTAAAAAATGTGGCAGTCTCTTTCCACATATTTTTTTCAAGTTTATCAAATAAAGACTTGGTTTCAGTACTAATAGATGTCGGCAATTTACGACCCACATTATTGAAAGGATTCGGGAAACGTTTGCGTCTATCATCTTCCCATTTATCCCAAACAGTTAAATTATTACCAGCTGAGTTCCTCTGGGAAGAATTACGCTCCCGGTCTGAAGTGTTAGCTAAAAAATTATCTAACGACATTTGTGTACCATCCATAGTCTCACGAAAAATTCGAGGCAGATGACGTTGAGGATCAGTTGACATGTATACAAACAACCCAAAACCAGCAGAAGAACCAAATAAAACAACAGGAAATTCCACAACTTTGGAAACAAATTTATTCTCTCTCTCTGACGTCTCGGCTGTAGCCTTCAAGGAGTATAAACCTTACAAATACCAGAACTGAATTTATACTGATTCACAAAGCAATTATACAATAAATCAACTAATATGAATTGGTTAAATTCATTACATCAAATCAATACTCTCCAATTAAAGTCTTCATTAAGACCATAGGGATGTAGTGTATTAAATTTCAGAATATATACAGCTTCTTTATATAATAAAATTTGTTTAATATTAACACTGACATGACAAGAATGGTATACTTGCTCTAAAACAGTACCTTGTAACCCCACATTTTTGCTCTGGTGAAAATTTTTAAAATGCATAGCCACCGAACTTTCTTCCGTATTATTAATAATGTCCCTGGCATGCTCCAAAAGCCTAACCTTAAAAGCCCTTTTGATCTTTCCAATATAAAATTTATCACAAGGGCATTTAAGTGCATATATCACCCCTTCAGAATTACAAAGACAGAAAGATGTAATGTATTTTGTTACAACTTTTGGTTGTTTTAGTGGTGAATTGGTTAAAGTGATCAACCATTTTTGGAAATATTTTAGTTCTTTAAGTAGCTTGTCTTCATGGTTGAATGCACATCTCAAATTTTCCTACAGAAGAGGGAAATATATTAAAGATTTTTTAGTAAAAAGTAAGTTTACTATGCCTGTAGTTAGTGTACAGCATAGCCTATCTATGAAAAGCACTTTTAGATGTGGCAAATGCAAAGCTTGTAATTTTATAGTTTCTCATTTTTCTCATATTAACAATGTCTGTTTCAAAACATGTAATGCTTTTAATTGCAATTCTGAAGGGGTGATATATGCACTTAAATGCCCTTGTGATAAATTTTATATTGGAGAGACCAAAAGGGCTTTTAAGGTTAGGTTTTTGGAGCATGCCAGGGACATTATTAATAATAAAAAGAAAGTTCTGTGGCTATGCATTTTAAAAATTTTCACCAGAGCAAAAAGGAGGGGTTACAAGGTACTGTTTTAGAGCAAGTATACCATTCTTGTCATGTCAGTGTTAATATTAAACAAATTTTATTATATAAAGAAGCTGTATATATTTTGAAATTTAATACACTACATCCCTATGGTCTTAATGAAGACTTTAATTGGAGAGTATTGGTTTGATGTAATGAATTTAACCAATTCATATTAATTGATTTATTGTATAATTGCTTTGTGAATCAGTATAAATTCAGTTCTGGTATTTGTAAGGTTTAAACTCCTTGAAGGCTACGGCCGAGACGTCAGAGAGAGAGAATAAATTTGTTTCCGAAGTTGTGGATTTTCCTGTTGTTTTATTCGGTTCTTCTGCTGGTTTAGAGTCCCTCATTGACTCTCTTCAAGAGGAATCTTGATGAGTGGATGGGAGATCGTAGATTTACTCCGGGTATCACTTCTGTGTCACTGTTAGACAGAGGCACAGTATACTAACCTCTAAAAAGGGCATAGCAAAATTTATTTAAAATGGGTGGCGAAAGCCAAACACACTCTGGCTAGGCTTGTAAATGCCTTAGGGCAGATAGCCTAGCATGAACCTATGAACCTATGAACAAAGTTCTGTTAGAAAAATTTTCACAGATAGTACAGGGCGGGTCAACAGATAAGTGGGATGCCTCCAAACAATAAATGCACAAAGAGTGTGCATCAGTTGTAGGCAATTTGTGTCCACAATCAGATCACCGTTTAAACCTCGGACTACCTTTTTATCTGCCATGATAGAAAAAGTAGAAAAGGGTACCAGCAATGGTACAAAAGAATACCCGAAGGTATGAAAAAAGGGAAGATTACCAACGATGGTAAGGGGAGAAATACCTCGTGGTAAAAAGGTAGAGAAAAGAGAAGAAAAACTCAAGAAAAAATGGTCGCTAGATGCGATAGGGTAAGA
This sequence comes from Protopterus annectens, assembly GCF_019279795.1. Taxonomy (NCBI): domain Eukaryota; kingdom Metazoa; phylum Chordata; order Ceratodontiformes; family Protopteridae; genus Protopterus; species Protopterus annectens. The sequence continues at coordinate 623,774,782 of NC_056733.1, forward strand.
GACAACGAAATAGAAACTTTTCTGACAGAAAAAGTAATACAAATGACTATTTGACAACAAATAACTATACTTAGCTCAAGAGAAGCAGCTTCACATAACTGAATGGCAACGTGGCAAATGAAATCTGGGGTGAGAGGGGGATTGTGGGTAAGAGTTCAGCTCGAGAGTTTGAAGCTGATGCAAGCTTGGAAAATGGCCAGCTCGGTTCCTTGGTCGGAACAGATACCCATGCGTAAGGAATGAACGAGGATTAACAATATAAGATGCTCAGTTCCTGGAGAACATATCTGAAGAAGGTTTTTCCTCCAACACCAACATCTATAGAAGCCAGGCTTCCTACAGCCTATATGAGTGTTTCATAAAGCTGGATAAAGGAACATGACCACTATGTCTTCCGTATCCCCCCCCCCCCCAAGAGAACCTGGACAGCTTCTTTCAAATAATGAACTGACATCAAATCACACTGGAGGCAAACCCCCTATAACCATCCCATCCATTATTTTGCAGAGTACAGAAAAGTCTGGAAAATTTCAGAAAGCACTGCTGAAATGGGACACAAAGATGTAAAGAAAGACGTATGCACAGTTCTTCTCCTTGAAGATCTACTGACATGCTAAGTCCTTGCATATCTGCATTGTCTTACTCTCAATGGGATCCTGCAGTAGGTCTAGTACTCCAGGACAGAATCAAGGCATATACCCAGTAAAAACAAATACAAGACCAGAATCCAGATTTAAGGTGTAATACTTTGTAAAGGTGTTAGAGATAATAAAGTGGCTATTGTATACATGACTGCTTCAGAGACACTAGAAAAGTGGAAGCAAGGGCTTCTCAAAATAGTGGCTAGGATCTAGGTCTTTCCTGGTTTTTGTCTCCATCTTTCACGTTATTTAAAAATTAAATTTAAATCTTCTAGCTCAGGGTACATCTTGCGCTTATTAACTTGAACAAAGCAAAACAAAAAAAGGTTAAAACTTCATTATTATTTACTATATTTAAAATACCCTAGCTCCTCAGCCTCTACAACTTTCTTCTTAACTTAATTTCAGGAAAGTGTGTTTTTTTGTTTTGCACATCTCTATTGTCAGAGGCTCAAAGGTTTTGGAAAGATAATTAACTTAAAGTTACAGCTAATTAAGTACATTTACCCTGATTATTGGCTAAATTAATTTTTTGCTTAAATATGTTTTAAGATGTGGCTCAAAATGTCCCAGTATCTAATGCATTTTAAAACTAGGTAGCCTATTCTGACTCCACCAGCTTCTCCAACTCTGAATAACCACTTTAATAATTCTATGCAAAAATCAATAAGATGCTTAACAGGACTGTTAAAACACAATATTTTCTGGGAAACTGGTGATAATGTCAATAAAGTTGTGGTGTCCTCAACATCCATGGGTGGTCCGTTATTTCCCGAATAATGCCCATGACGATAGGAGGTACTGCCAGCACAGTTAGCTGGAATTTTGTAAATAATTATATGTCATTTGTGAACATCATTTACACAAGATGCTTGTGTTACAAATGTATTAGAACTGGAAGAGTGAAGGTATGAAATTGTTTTATGACTTCCAGCACCTGCCACAGATCTGAACAAAAGCCATTGTGTGTCGCTTTTTACATGTAGGTGCTAAATCCTGCCAGTTTCCAAGCAATGGAGGTATGCATGGGAACTAGAAGTGAGATGACAAGAAGTGATGTCATTATGCAAGCTATCCCACAAAAAAGAAGTTATGTCTTACCATAACGTTCCATGTGCATTGTTCATCTCGCCTTTGTTCTTACACATGGGTTCGGAGCCGATCCTCGGCTCCAAGTCGGCCGCATCACAAGCTCTACATCTAAGAGAAGCTCGAGACTCAGTATGTATCCCATGATCCTCACTGCTATACCTCAGATCTAGTTTGCAAGAAACTATCTCGCTCCAGTGTCAACTGTATCTAACGCCTATGCAATCACACATCAAGCAATGAGACACTGGAACTATCACACACATATGTGTAAGGATAGACTGCCACCTAAGAATGAGAGGATATTGTAACTCATTCAGGAATAGACCAACCAAACTCTATTCATACCAGTTCTTCCAGAACGTGGTAGGGGAAGGAGGGAGGGGATGTAAGAACAAAGGTGAGATGAACAATGCACATGGAACGTTATGGTAAGACATAACTTCTTTATGTGACATTGTTCAATCTTGCCGTTTGTTTTTACACATGGGAAGCGTCCCTAGCTCCGTTACCTGGGTGACTCACGGAAGAAAGTTCCTGAGCACAGTGGAACCAAAGGAAGTCCTGTCTTTAGAGGCCTTGTCCACCTTGTAATGCGTGATAAACGTATGAGGCTTAGCCCACGTAGCTGCTGCACAAATAGAGTCCAACGGTAATCGAGCTGCATGGGCTAAAGAAGTAGAAATGGCCCTAGTAGAATGAGCCTTAGGTTTTAAAGGTAGTGGCTGATTAGCAGCTGAATGAACAAAATTGATGCACTCCGATAGCCACTTGGATAAGGTACCCTTTGATACTGCCATGCCTTTCCTACTGTCTGCAAATGACACAAACAGCTGATCAGACTTTCTGTAAACTTTAGTTCTGACTAGATAAAATCTCAGTTGCCTATGCACATCCAATTTGTGCAACATGTATTCCAGTTTATTTGAATGTTTTTTGAAAAACGTAGGGAGTTCTACAGATCGGTTAATATTTAACCCAGAACAGACTTTGGGGAGAAATGATGGGTCTGTGCGTAAGGAAACTCTGTCTGGATGGAAAATCATGTAAGGTGGTCTCACTGACAAGGCCTGTAGCTCCGAAATTCTTCGAGCTGAGGTAACAGCAATAAGAAAAAGAATCTTCCATGACAAAAACTTAAGTGGGCACGATGACGCAGGTTCAAAGGGCACCAGCATAAGCTGGGACAACATCAAGTTTAGGTTCCATGGAAAAATTGGTTCTCGAATGGGTGGGCGAAGATGGAAAGTACCATTCATGAAGGCCTTACAAAGCCTGTGGGACATAATAGTAGAACCACCTTCACCTACATGGAAGTTAGATATGGCCGCTAACTGTACTCTTATGGTAGATGTAGAAGCCCCTTCATGAAAAAGAATGGATAAGAACTCCAATATTTTGTGTATCGGGGCTACCAGAGGATCAATACCATGATCTGATGCCCAACACACAAAGCGCTTCCATTTGCTCCTGTATAGCTTTCTGGTGGAGGCTTTATGAGAAGAAATTAGAATGTGTTGTACTGCAGAGGACAAAAGGTTCGACCTGGCTAAACAGGGAAGAGAAGCAGCCAAACTGTCAATTTGAGGGATTGAAGGGATGGATGAGGAACTCCCGACGAGTGAGTCAATAGGTCTGGCACTGGGTCCAGAATCCAAGGTTCCTCTATCTGATGGGACCGAAGGAAGGGAAACCAGATCTGTCGAGGCCAAAATGGTGCGATGAGGATGATCGTCCTGTCCAGGTTCCTGGCTTTCTGAAGAAATTTGGGTATCAGAGGAACAGGGGGAAATGCGTACAGGAGACCCTGGGGCCAATCGTGCACTAGAGCATCCCTGGGGACTGTCCCCGGAGGGGGAAGTAGGGCAAAGTAGCTTCTGCATTTGGCATTCAAGGGGGATGCAAATAGATCGCAGCAAGGCTGGCCCCATCTGTGGAAAATCTTTTCCGCCACTTGCATTTTCAGGGACCACTCGTGTGGTAACAGGATGGCTCTGCTCAACCTGTCCACAACGACGTTGGATGACCCCGGGATGTGCGTTAATATCAGAAAGCGACCTGTGGACGCTGCCCATTGCCAAATTCTCAGGGCCTCTCTGCATAACGGGTAAGATCTGGTTCTGCCTTGCTTGTTTATGTACCAGACCACTGACATATTGTCCGTCTGAACTGCTATTGTTCCCAGAGGCAAAGATTCGTGAAAGTGTTGCAACGCCAGAAACACTGCTCTCAACTCCAGGACATTGATGTGCAGATTGTACTCTGTTTTGGACCATTCTCCTTGGACTGTTCTTCCCTGAAAAAGCCCCCCCCCCTATCAGGGAAGCGTCCGTGGTTATGGTGGCTGTAGGGCTGGGCAGGACAAAGGGACGACCTATTGTCAGATCTTGACTGTTCATCCACCATCGAAGATCCCGCTTGCAAGACTCCGTGATCAATATGTTGTGTGTCAAGGGAAGTTCCTGAAACGACCACTGGGCGAACAGCAGCCACTGTAGGACCCTCATATGCATTCTGCCCAGAGGAACTGCAATAAGAGAAGCCGCCATGAGGCCTAGGACTTTTCAACACCTGCGCGGCAGGGACTTTTCTTCTCTGTAGAAGAATAGCGATCTGATCCCTGAGAGTTGACACCCGTATCAGGGGAAGCTTTAACACTGTTGCTGTTGAATCCAACTCTGCCCCTATAAATGAGATACGCTGTGAGGGCAATAAGGTAGACTTTTCGAAGTTGACTGAAAGTCCTAAATGGGAACAGAGGTTGAGTATGTAGTCCCTGGCTTGTACAAGACGATGCTCGGTGGTAGCGGTAAGGAGCCAGTCGTCCAGATACGGAAACACCCGGAATCCTAGCCGTCTCAAGTGAGACGCTACTACTGCCATGCATTTGGTGAACACCCTGGGGGCTGAGGTGAGACCAAAGGGCAGCGCTCGAAATTGGAAATGACTGGCTCCCAACCGGAAACACAGGTAATCTCTGGACGCTCTGGCCATTTTGATGTGGTAGTATGCGCCCTGGAGATCTATTGAGCACATCCAGTCGTCCTTCTGTATAAAGGGAAGGATCGATTGTAGCGTGACCATCCGGAAATTCTCCTTCCTCACGAAGGAGTTGAATTTGCTGAGATCCAATATTGGTTTCCAGTCCCCTGTCTTTTTTGGAACTAAAAAGAACCTTGAGTAAGTTCCGGATCCTCTCTGGTCTGCCGGGACTGGTTGGATGACTCTTTTTTTCGAGCAGCTTTGTAATTTCTACGGCTGCTGGATTTCACAGATGGGGGTGGAACATCTGGAAATCTCTTTTGTGCGGGGGGGATGGACATAAAAGGAATGTTGTATCCTCTGGTTATTATGCTTTGCACCAGAGAATCTTAGCCAGGCCTCCGGGTACAAAGCCAAGCAACCCCCGACTGCCTCCAGAGTAGGACAGTCGGGCCTCCACTCAGGAGTGCTGGAAGGGCTTGCCAGGGACAGTATCCCTGTCGCCCTGATGCTGTGGACCTCCTCTGCTGCCTGGGCAGTGTCTTCCATTCCCCCCACCGCCTCTGGAGGGGGCATCACTCTGTGCGGCCTGGTATGATCCCCGAGTCTTACGGAACCACATTTTTCTGCCTCATTGCCCTTTGGGGTATGGTCTAGTCAGAGCGGAAAAACGGACCCTTACAGCAGACAGGGTCTTTCCTTCTAGCTCGCACTAAGTAAGAGTCTCCTTTACTTTGGGCCCAAACAAGGTGGCACCATCAAAGGGGGCGTTGGCAAAGGAAGACTTAAAGGCTTCCACAAAGGAGTACAGCCGCATCCAGGATTGTCTACGTAGAGCAATCGCTGAGGCTGCAGCTCTACTCGAACCTTTGGCTGCATACGAGATGAGCCTCATGGACGAGTTGACTATTGAAGTGAGGGTGTTGAGTTGTGCTGTCACTTTGTCCGAGACAGCAGCATCTGTGTTACCCTGGAGGGCATCTCCCAACTCTTTAATGAGATCCCTCTGAAGTCACGTAAAATGTGTCAGGTAGTTCAGCGAACGAATGGAAAAGGTCGCTGAGCTAAATACGCGCTTCCCATACCTGTCCATAGTCCTAGAATCCTTATTAGGAGGATGGACAGAGGAAGATGCTTCGGACATTTCCTTTTTCGTGGCTGCCGCTACCACCATAGCATCGACTGGGACTCTTTTGGTAAGACAAGTCTTGTCCTGGGGGGCAGTAATGTACTTGTTCGGTCTCCAAGGTACTGGTTCCACTGTGTCTGGTGTCTCCCACACCCTTCGAGTTATCAGGTCCATTAGCTCGTCGGAGGGCGGGGTCACCCATGAGGTAGAAGGTTAAGTCCCAAACGCCTTCAGCAACACCGATTCTTCTTCAGTGGGGGCAAGTGACTGCCAATCACCCCTCTGTCTTAAGATCTCCAGGATGTCAGCAAACGAGACATCCTCAGAGGGGGAACATGGGGACCCCTCTGCCTCATCCAAATCGGTGTCAGATGTTAGAGATTCCTGTGGGGAATCAATGTGCCTCCTCTTGCACAATCTTTTCCTCGGAACCTCATCAGAGGGGGCATCTGGTGAAGCCTCCGAGGAACAGGGGACACCCCCTGGGGCTAGCTGAGGTGTTGGGACTCTACGCTTGGGAGGGATCGCGGGTACAGAAGTAGAACGCGGCCCTTTAGGGGAAGGAGATGATGACTCGGATGACATAGATGTCTTCTCAGACAAGACCTTCCTCATAAGATCAAAAGCCCCCGACCTCCGGGCCGAGGAATCCTCCAGATCCGAAGAACCGGGAAGCCTCCCCGAGACCGGGACCAGGGGATCCGACCCAGAAGACGGAGCCGAACTGATCTGCGCCGAGGCCCTGAGGGGGAGAGTCGTGACAGAAAACTCGGTAATGCTGTCGACCCCAGAACCAAGGAGAGACCGTCGGCTCCGCGACTCCTCGATAGGCTCCGAAGGCGTCGAGGTCAGTGGTGCCGATCGCACAGTGGAAGGCTTCGGCACCAAGGGTTCCACTATCATCAGTTCATCTTCTCCCGGCTCCGAAGACTGGGTAGGTCTCGAAGGAGGATCCGTCGGAGACACAGGGAGGGCTTCCAGTTTCGACACCAATTGGGACGAAACTGCAATTAGCTTGGACAGAGCCGTGTTCTCCATAAGCTTTTGTACCACACTGTCCACGTCAGTTTCAGATAAAGGCCTAGAAGAACGGGTCGAAGGGGCCGAAGATGGCACTGATCGAAGAATCGACGGTGGAGGCAGCTCTGACACTGGTTCCAAGACCTGGGATTCGATCAAAGGTAACCGTTCGATACCCGGCTCCGAGGTCTGTGGAGCCGGCGAACGAACTTTGGAAGAGGTGCTCGGAGCCGAGGACCTGGGCACCGACACCTTGGACATCTTCGACCCCTTCGAAGACCTAGAAGTTTGGTCAGCCTTTTCCAAGGCTTCTAAAAAGTCTGGCTTGATTAAGCCTCTGTCTATCAGCTTCCTGCGCCTCTCCATCATGACCCTTCCACTGAAGGAGTGGCAAATAGAACAATCCTCCTGCAGGTGGAGTGGGCCAAGACAGTAGACGCAGGAAGCATGATTGTCTGTGATGGACATTTTTTGTCCACACTGACACCTCTTGAAACCGGATTTAGCTTTTTCCGACATCTCTAAGCAACAACAGTTCAAAAACTAACACACTATCTAACCGTATGAATATATATATATAATAATGGAAACACTGCACACAAATTCTAAAATACTAGTAAGTAATCTAAGTACTAATAATAAACTATTGTCAGAGCCCTGACAGAACAAGTAGGCCTAATCAACTATGACAAGCCTAAAAACACTATATAGATATAGCTATATATATATATATATATATATATATATATATATATATATATATATATATATTTATATATATATATATATATTTATATATAAGAAAAAATAAAACCAGCTAACTACTAGAAAAACACACACACACTACTACTATATCACTATATAAAAGATAGAACAACTCTTATCAAAAGATGAGCAAAATAGAAAAAAATTCTACTGGCCCAAGCTCTCTCGACGCGATCTTGTTGCAGCGGCAAACTAGATCTGAGGTATAGCACGGAGGATCATGGGATACATACTGAGTCTCGAGCTCCTCTTAGATGCAGAGCTTGTGATGCGGCCGACTCGGAGCAGAGGATCGGCTCCGAACCCGTGTGTAAGAACAAATGGCGAGATTGAACAATGTCACATTAATATTTTAGATATTATTTTGAGAAGTCTCTTAGTGAGACTGGGCATTCTGTATTCTGTCTTGGGCCTGACAACAAGAAGGACCATTCACCACATCATCTGCCTTGCTCTATTAAATAGGTAGGGAATAGTGATTCTCTTAGATTCAGTCAGGAATATAGTGAAGCTTATTTTAGATATTGTTTTTCTTTATTTGAGTCTGTCCTGCAATGTTATTTTAAATATTTCCTGTTATTTTGAACTCTGATGTCACTGTGAACAGATATTTAGTATTGTCTTGCTCTTTTATTATTCATTATTAAAGATATTTAAACCTTTCATTGTGGCCGATCTTTATAGCTATATTTAAGTTTTGAGAGTATCTGCATATTTATTTGGTGACACTGTGTTGGCCACAGCAAATAGCCTTGCTCTTGGTCAAACTACCATTTGTAGTAATATTAACTTCACTCAGTATATTGAGTACCATTGTAAGGGCCTTAAGATAGCTGACAGGAGTGTCTGATGGCAGTGGTAACTACCTTATAGTTATAGTCTGGGCAGAAGGGGACATAGCTAGTAAACCTGTGCCAGCCTTTCCCAGGTAAGTGTGTGTGTGTGTGTCAGCTATTTGGGCAAGGACACGAAGCACTGGGTGGACAGAGAAGGTGTTGGAGGTCTTGGCTTGGACACTCAGCTGAGATCTCAACTGCATAGCTGTGTCAGTGGGGAGTCTTACTGGGGATCTGAACTGCCAGCACAGCTAGCTGGAATTTTATAAATAATTATATGTCGTTTGTGAACATCAAACTGATTTATACAAGATGCTTGTGTTACAATTGCATTAGAACTGCTTGTCATGTGTATATCAAACTGAATTGTACAGAATGTTGTGTTGAAAACGTATTTGTAAAGTGCTTCTGTTTGAAATGTATTCACAGTGTGCCCTACTGGAGAGAACAGAAATGTAAATTCACTACTGCAACTGTTTACATGTACATGTTTTAACAGAGGAAACTGGAAATCAGGAGATTAACCTCAGTCCAGCAAATCTTAAAATATATCTGAAATTAAATCACTTTATGGGCTAGGCCATAAAGATGCTACCTCACAGGTTTCAATGCAGGCACAAACACAATGTCTGTACTAGGAAGCTTTCTGTATTGTATTTGGGGTGAACTAATTACTACTCTGGAAGACTGGAGGTATGAAATTGTTTTATGACATCCAGCACCTGCCACAGATCTGAGCAAAAGCCCTTGTATGTGTATTTTTACAGGTGGGTGCTAAATCCTGCCAGCTTCCAGTAATGGGGATTTGTATGGGAACTAGAAGACAGATGACCAGAAGTGATGTCATTCTGCAAGCTATCCCAGAAGTATTATTTTAGATATTATTTTGAAAAGTCTCTTAGTGAGACTGAGCATGCTGTATTCTGTCTTGGGACTCACAACAACAAGGATCATTCACCACATCATCTGCCTTGCTCTATTAAGTAAGTAGGGAATAGTACAATTCTCTTAGATTCAGTCAGGAATATAGTGGAGTTTAGTTTTAAATAGTGTTTTTTCTAAATTTGTCTGTATCTGTCCTTCAATGTTATTTTAAATATTTCCTATGTTTTTGAACTCTGATATCACTGTGAATAGATATTCAGTATTGTCTTGTTCTTTTATTACTTATTATTAAATATATTTAAACCCCTCATTGTGGCTGACCTTTGTAGAGATATTTAAGTTTTGAGAGTATCTGCATATTTGTTTGGTGACACTGTATGGGCCACTCCTGATAGCCTTGTTCTTGGTCAAACTACCATTTGTATTACTATTAACTTCACTCAGTAAACTTGGACACCCTTTGTTAAGGGCCTTAAAGTAGCTGGCAAAGGGTTCTGCTGGCAGTGATAACTACCTTATAGTCTGGGCAAGAGGGGGCATAGCTAGTAAACCTGTGTCAGCTTTTCCTGTGTGTGTGTGTGTGTGTGTGTGTGTGTGTGTGTGTGTGTGTGTGTGTGTGTGTGTGTGTGTGTGTGTGTGTGCGCGCGCTCATGCAAATTAAATCTCAAAGACTGGGTGTGTCAGCTACTTGGGTAGGGGCATAAAGCACTGGTTGGACAGAGGGAGTGTTGGAGGACTGGGCTTGGAATCCTGGCTAAGGACTCAACTCTATAGCTGTGCCAGTGGGGAGTCTTATTGAGGATTTGGAGAAAGAGAGAGGAACTAGCCCTGGACTGACTGTGTTTCCTGTGTGTTCTTAAGGAAATTCGTGCTTGATTGTACTTGAGGAAGAGAACATATGGAAGCACTGGTTGTGTACCTGTTATCCTCCCAGTGAACGTTACCCACAGGAGCCTTTGGTGAGGATTGAGGCTTCTTGATTACTGTCCCAGAGGAGGAGGGTCGTCACAATGCCCATTAGGCATTATTGCTTGTTTACAAGATTTGTCTAACTAAGGGTTACAGTTTTATACAAAATTATATATCTTTTATGTTAATATTTATAATACTTCTATGGAGAGGGGGTAATTTTTGTTTCATTACAAAGTAGATAGAGGGAAATTAAACAATTTAGGATGTTTTTATTTAAATATAAATATAATTTTGGAAAACAAGCATGCTCAAGCAGAATTAAAGTAAAATAACACTCTTTGTAACACACAGGATCATAGGAGGCTACTAAACTAAAGGCTCTGGGGCCCTTACAAGCCTAGCCAAGAGTTTATACCAAAAAGGAAACATCAGTCAGCACCTGTCACCCCTGTCAATGAGGGACACAGCTGGAACCCCTGGGACAAATGTGTGGTTACCAATCCACTCATCAAGGTTGCCCTTGAAGAGGGTCAGTGAGGTGCTCTGTTTGACATGTATGGGGAGTCTATTCCAGAGACAGGGCAGCCTCTGTGAGACAAACTTGTCTCTCCAGCAGGTTTTGTTGATGTTGCATATTAGATTCAGGCCTTTTGAGTGGGTGGTGCATGAGGAGTTAAACTTATGGATATGGAGCATCTGTATTAGGGCAGGATCAGAGATTGCATTGTAGGTGAGACACAGATCACCCCCTGAGCGAGTAGATTGATAGTGATCTGAGCCTGTCTGCATAGGATAAGTGTTGGAAACCATGGATTCTCTTTGTGAGGTATTTCAGTAGTCTTTCCAGTTGGTGCAGATGTTTGGAGAGGTACATCCCAAACTCATTATACTCAATTATTGGTCTAATGAGGGAGGAGTATAGAGAGCTAATAACCTCCTTTTTTTCTGGATACAATCATTTACTTATGAGATGAACCGAGTAAAGGGCTTTTCTGACCACTGCCGCTACATGATTGTCATATATAAGGTTATCAACCTGACTGCCCAGGTCTCTTACCACAGGTTGTGTGCTTAGAGGGTTGCCGTTGATATGGTAATCAGTAGGGGTCGTGTCTTTGCCGAATGGTATGATGATGGATTTTTTTTTTGCATTTAGCTTGAGGCCATGACTTTGCCAACAGTCATTAGTTGCTGTGAGACCCTCTTGCAGTATGTTAACATAATTTGGTGAGTCAATGACATCACCCAACTTACAGTCCGCAAACTTGGTCAGCCACAGGCCTTTTGTCTTTGCCTAGACCTCTGAGAAATAGATGCAAAACAGTAGGGGTCCCAGGACAGATCCCTGGGGAACTCCACTAGTGACAGGTCTGCTATCAGAGGTGAAGGTGCCTGTTTGGACTTTGAAGGTCCTGTCGGTAAGCCAGCTGGCCACCCACCTGATGAGATAGGGATTTACTCCAAGTTGTGTTAGCTTTTCGATAATGCCCGAGTGGGGGATTGTTTCAAAGGCCTTGGCCAAGTCAAGGTAAGCTGTATGCACTGACTTTCCCTCATCCAGGGCCTTGGTGACAGTCAGAGAAGTCAACCAGGTTCAATAGGCAAGATCTGCCCTTGATGAATCTGAACTGGGTGAGGTCAAGTGCTTGGAGATCGCCTATGTCCTTGTTTATGAAATCCATAATAATACGCTCCATGGCTTTAAAGATCAGACTTGTCAAGCTAATGGGGCGACAGTTTCCAGGGTCAGTAGTGGCACCACCTTTGTGCAAGGGGTTGACAATGGCAGTTCTCCACAATGCTGGAATGAAGCCTGTACTTAGGTTGTGGTTGAATAGGGTGCTCAATGACGAAAGCCAGTTCTTGCTGGAGATGGTGCAGAATACATCCTGGGATACTATCAGGTCCCATGGAAGCTGTGTTATTTGCCTTGGATAGGGCCTGTAACACTTGATCTATGGAGATGTGAGGTGTGGGACAAGAATCGGGGATGTCGAAAGGGCCTTTGGAGGGGGGGAAGGGGGTGAAGTTTGCACTAAACCCATCTGCTAGCAGGTTGGCTAAGTCAACAGGATCAGTGGAAGTGATGCTGTTAAGTACTAATTCAGAACAAACCTGAGCTTTGCCATGGAGGTTCCTGATGTAACTGAATAAGACTTTATGGTTTCCCTTTGTTTTGGAGGCTAGTTTTGATTCAGAATTGACCTTGGAGGTTTTCACTAGTGATCTAATTTGCATGTTCAGGCTAAGGAGGGAGTTTTTCCAATTTGGAATTTGTTCCTTTTTACCCTTGGACAACAGTTCTTTTTCCTTTTGCTGTAAAGCCTGTTGACAGAGGATTTCCACTAAACAGGATTGTGCTTCATACCTCTCAACCTCTTAGCCCAAGAAATTTGGGCAAAGCCTGACATAATAGGGTACAAATGCCCCAAAATGGGGACAGATTTTAAATATTGCTCTTATAAACTAAGAAAGTTGCTAGAATAACAGGGAATGAATTAAAATACATTTTCTAAAGGATATGAAGTCTGAAACTCAAACATATGAGATTATTCACTAATTTCATTCTTCAGATCATCCCAAGATTTGCCAGAAAAAAATTATGAGGAATAGACAGAAATTTTGAGGTACTCACCATAACTATGCATCTGTGTTGTTCACCTTCATTCTTCAACGAATGGGTCTCAGATCCGGCTCAGCCACATTTCTTCCGGACTCTTAGATCCGACTCTCCAGTTCCCCCTTTACCCATAATGCCCCAAATCCCTGTATTACCTGTAATCATTGGAACTGGAGAAACCATGTGGTCAACTTGAGTCTTTAAAAGTCTGGGAGAGCCATCCCTGTGGGATGAGTGATCAGATCTGGAGAGGATTCCAGTGACCAAGGAGAACATAGGAGATGAGACCAAAGGAAGGGGAACCACACTTGATGAGACCAAAAAGCAGTAATAAGGATAGCTTTGCTCTTCAACCGGAATGCTTTCTGAAGAAATTTGGGGATTAGAGGTGGGTGTTTAAGTGTAAAGGAGACTGGAGGGCCAAACATGAACCAGAGCATCTCTCAGTGACTCCCCCTAAGGGGGGATTATGGCAAAGAACCTGCTGCAGTTGTTGAGAGGAGAGGCAAATTGACTACAGCAAGGTTAATCCCATTGATGGAAGAGTCTCTCCACCACTGCCTGATTGAGAGAACTCGTGAGGCATCAGAATAGTCCTGCTGAGTTTGTCAGCTAGCATGTTGGACAGTATGTGCTTTGCTAGATGAAAGCAGTTGGAGATCACACCCACCACACTCTCATTGCTTCTCGACAAAGGGGATAGGATTGGGTTCTCTCTGTTTGTTGATGTACCAATCCACAGACATATTGTCCATATAGATGGCAATTGTCCCTAGAGGAAGAGAGTTCTGAAAAGCCCGCAATGTTAGGAGAACCATGCTCATCTCTAGGACACTGATATGCAAGTTGGTCTCTTCTGGGGACAATGTGACTCGGACAGTTTGTCCCAAGCAATGCCCTTCACCTGAATTGGGAGGTGTCCGTGGTCACTGTGGTTACTGGGGGTGGGAAAACAAATGGACTGTGAAACTTCATTGGACTCAATCCACCAAAACGCGGATTCTCTGCAAACCCAAGAAAGATTTACAAGATGGGTCAGAGGCTGTTGAAGAACTGACAATTGAACTGCTAGAGCTCACTGAAAACATGCATATAGAAATGAGCAGCTAGTAGTAAGATAATAGCTGCAGCCATTGATCCTAAGGCCTAAAGAACCAGTTTTGCTGGGAGAGTAGGGTATGGAAGTATCTCTCTGGCATGCAGTCTTAAGGACTGTACTCTGTTTGATGTAAGAAATGCCAACAGAATGACTGTGTCAAGGCGTGCTCCTATAAACTCCAAGACTTGAACTAGCTGAAGATGGGACTTTGGTATAATTAACTATGATCCCTAAAGACTGACACAGTCAGAGTAAGTAGTTCCTGAGCTTTTTGAAGGGATGCCTGGTTGGGGCATTGAGAAGTCAGTCATGTAGGTAAGAAAACACACTGAATCCGAGGAGTCTGAGATGAGCTGCAACCACTGCCATGCATTTGGTGAACACCCTGGGGGTTGTGGTGAGACCAAAGGGCAGTACTCTGAACTGGTAATGACTGGCCCCAACCGAAAGCACAGATACCACCGCCCCCATCCCCGGGAGAGTCTGTTCATTTTGATGTCTTTATTTCCCCCTTCTTCGCGTGGCTGCTGTGCAATCCCTGGTGTCCTCAACTGTATAAATATGTAAGTTGATCTTTTCAGAACATATATCTTCACATTTTTTATTCCACCTCCTGCCTTTACCCCTTGGACTACAAGGAGCAGCGTTACCCATCCACCAAACCTGCCTGGCATATCCTCACCTGGGTTAACAGATTGCCCTTGGACTAAAGCCGCTGGATAACTTTCTTTTCAGAACATATATCTTCACATTTTTTATTCCACCTCCTGCCTTTACCCCTTGGACTACAAGGAGCAGCGTTACCCATCCACCAAACCTGCCTGGCATATCCTCACCTGTAACAGATTGCCCTTGGACTAAAGCCGCTGGATAACTTTCTTTTCAGAACATATATCTCACATTTTTATTCCACCTCCTGCCTTTACCCTTGGACTACAAGGAGCAGCGTTACCCATCCACCAAACCTGCTCTGCATATCCTCACCTGGGTTAATAGATTGCCCTTGGACTAAAGCCGCTGGATAACTTTCTTTTCAGAACATATATCTTCACATTTTTTATTCCACCTCCTGCCTTTACCCCTTGGACTACAAGGAGCAGCGTTACCCATCCACCAAACCTGCCTGGCATATCCTCACCTGGGTTAACAGATTGCCCTTGGACTAAAGCCGCTGGATAACTTTCTTTTCAGAACATATATCTTCACATTTTTTATTCCACCTCCTGCCTTTACCCCTTGGACTACAAGGAGCAGCGTTACCCATCCACCAAACCTGCCTGGCATATCCTCACCTGGGTTAACAGATTGCCCTTGGACTAAAGCCGCTGGATAACTTTGTATGTCATATAAGTACACTTTATTATACTGTGACTTTGGCTTGCTTATTCCAGCCCTCTGCACCTTCCAGGTGTATTTGTGAAACTACCGGATCTGCCAGCAGTCATTCCTCCCCTCCCCCTTGTTGTATTCTCTGTTGTGCTCTACTGCTCGTATCTTATTACCACTGACCCTACCTTTTCTCTGAGACTTTTCACTTGTTATCTCTGCTCTGCTTGTTTCACTCTTCCTTTGACTATCCTTTCCTTCTCCCTATAACAATCCTTATATTGTTTGCTCTATCCTTCTATCCCTCCCTAGTACCCCCTCTATACCCCTCCTTTCCTTTTCACTCCTATGACAAACCTAATAGTGCCCTAGCCTTTCTCACTTATCCCCTCTTAGATGTTCCTGGTCTCTACATAACTCTTTCTTCCTTTAGCTTCACAGACCTCTCTTACCTCCATTTTAGATAGTTTCCTCTCCTAATCCTTTCTGCTGTGGTTTAAACTACAACCTATCTCTACCTCTTTCATCTATAAACTCATCCACAAACTCAAGCCTTGTACCCCCTCTGCTGATAACCTCCCTTCTCTTTTTCTCCAAAAGGCTGCAAAAGCAATCGCATATCCTATTTCCATTGACATAAGCAGAACAAACCAAGAGGGTACTATCCCTGACATCTGGAAAGTGTCCTACATTATCCCTTTACACAAAGGAGGCAACTCTATTGACTATTCTAACTATAGACCAATCGCACTCCTTTCTCCATTAGCAAAAATTATGGAAAATGCATACACCAACAACTTCTAAATCATCTCTGATGAGATAGGGATTTACTCCAAGTTGTGTTAGCTTTTCGATAATGCCCGGTGGGGGATTGTTTCAAAGGCCTTGGCCAAGTCAAGGTAAGCTGTATGCACTGACTTTCCCTCATCCAGGGCCTTGGTGACAGTCAGAGA
Source organism: Protopterus annectens (assembly GCF_019279795.1). Taxonomy (NCBI): domain Eukaryota; kingdom Metazoa; phylum Chordata; order Ceratodontiformes; family Protopteridae; genus Protopterus; species Protopterus annectens. Next base: position 623,791,039 of record NC_056733.1, read on the forward strand.
AGTCAACCAGGTTCAATAGGCAAGATCTGCCCTTGATGAATCTGAACTGGGTGAGGTCAAGTGCTTGGAGATCGCTGTCCTTGTTTATGAAATCCATAATAATACGCTCCATGGCTTTAAAGATCAGACTTGTCAAGCTAATGGGCGACAGTTTCAGGGTCAGTAGTGGCACCACCTTTGTGCAAGGGTTGACAATGGCAGTTCTTCACAATGCTGGAATGAAGCCTGTACTTAGATTGTAGTTGAATAGAGAGCCCAATGACGAAGCCAGTTCTTGCTGGAGATGGTGCAGAATACATCCTGGGATACTATCAGGTCCCATGGAAGCTGTGTTATTTGCCTTGGATAGGGCCTGTAACACTTGATCTATGGAGATGTGAGGTGTGGGACAAGAATCGGGGATGTCGAAAGGCCTTTGGAGGGGGGAAGGGGGGGAAGTTTGCACTAAACCCATCTGCTAGCAGGTTGGCTAAGTCAACAGGATCAGTGTAAGTGATGCTGTTAAGTACTAATTCAGAACAAACCTGAGCTTTGCCATGGAGGTTCCTGATGTAACTGAATAAGACTTTATGGTTTCCCTTTGTTTTGGAGGCTAGTTTTGATTCAGAATTGACCTTGGAGGTTTTCACTAGTGATCTAATTTGCATGTTCAGGCTAAGGAGGAGTTTTTCCAATTTGGAATTTGTTCCTTTTTACCCTTGGACAACAGTTCTTTTTCCTTTTGCTGTAAAGCCTGTTGACAGAGGATTTCCACTAAACAGGATTGTGCTTCATACCCTCAACCTCTTAGCCCAAGAAATTTGTGAAAAGCCTGACATAATAGGGTACAAATGCCCCAAAATGGGGACAGATTTTAAATATTGCTCTTATAAACTAAGAAAGTTGCTAGAATAACAGGGAATGAATTAAAATACATTTTCTAAAGGATATGAAGTCTGAAACTCAAACATATGAGATTATTCACTAATTTCATTCTTCAGATCATCCCAAGATTTGCCAGAAAAAAATTATGAGGAATAGACAGAAATTCTGAGGTACTCACCATAACTATGCATCTGTGTTGTTCATCTTCATTCTTCAATGAATGGGTCTCAGATCCGGCTCAGCCACATTTCTTCCGGACTCTTAGATCCGACTCTCCAGTTCCCCCTTTACCCATAATGCCCCAAATCCCTGTATTACCTGTAATCATTGGAACAGGAGAAGCCATGTGGTCAACTTGAGTCTTTAAAAGTCTGGGAGAGCCATCCCTGTGGGATGAGTGATCAGATCTGGAGAGGATTCCAGTGACCAAGGAGAACATAGGAGATGAGACCAAAGGAAGGGGAACCACACTTGATGAGGCCAAAAAGCGGTAATAAGGATAGCTTTGCTCTTCAACCGGAGTGCTTTCTGAAGAAATTTGGGGATTAGAGGTGGGTGTTTAAGTGTAAAGGAGACTGGAGGGCCAAACATGAACCAGAGCATCTCTCAGTGACTCCCCCTAAGGGGGGATTATGGCAAAGAACCTGCTGCAGTTGTTGAGAGGAGAGGCAAATTGACTACAGCAAGGTTAATCCCATTGATGGAAGAGTCTCTCCACCACTGCCTGATTGAGAGAACTCGTGAGGCATCAGAATAGTCCTGCTGAGTTTGTCAGCTAGCATGTTGGACTTCCCCGGTATGTGCTTTGCTAGATGAAAGCAGTTGGAGATCACACACCACCACACTCTCATTGCTTCTCGACAAAGGGGATAGGATTGGGTTCTCTCTGTTTGTTGATGTACCAATCCACAGACATATTGTCCATATAGATGGCAATTGTCCCTAGAGGAAGAGAGTTCTGAAAAGCCCGCAATGTTAGGAGAACCATGCTCATCTCTAGGACACTGATATGCAAGTTGGTCTCTTCTGGGGACAATGTGACTCGGACAGTTTGTCCCAAGCAATGCCCTTCACCTGAATTGGGAGGTGTCCGTGGTCACTGTGGTTACTGGGGGTGGGAATACAAATGGACTGTGAAACTTCATTGGACTCAATCCACCAAAACGAGGATTCTCTGCAAACCCAAGAAAGATTTACAAGATGGGTCAGAGGCTGTTGAAGAACTGACAATTGAACTGCTAGAGCTCAGTGAAAACATGCATATAGAAATGAGCAGCTAGTAGTAAGATAATAGCTGCAGCCATTGATCCTAAGGCCTAAAGAACCAGTTTTGCTGGGAGAGAAGGGTATGGAAGTATCTCTCTGGCATGCAGTCTTAAGGACTGCACTCTGTTTGATGTAAGAAATGCCAACAGAATGACTGTGTCAAGGCGTGCTCCTATAAACTCCAAGACTTGAACTAGCTGAAGATGGGACTTTGGTATAATTAACTATGATCCCTAAAGACTGACACAGTCAGAGTAAGTAGTTCCTGAGCTTTTTGAAGGGATGCCTGGTTGGGGCATTTAGAAGTCAGTCATGTAGGTAAGAAAACACACTGAATCCGAGGAGTCTGAGATGAGCTGCAACCACTGCCATGCATTTGGTGAACACCCTGGGGGTTGTGGTGAGACCAAAGGGCAGTACTCTGAACTGGTAATGACTGGCCCCAACCGAAAGCACAGATACCACCACCCCCATCCCCGGGAGAGTCTGTTCATTTTGATGTGATAGTTTCCATCCTGGAAATCTATACAGCACATCCAGTCATCCTTCTAGAAGAGGTAGAATGGCTTGAACCATGACAATCTGAAAAAGGAGGTTTTATACACTGATTTAGATTGCTGAGATCAAGAATGGGCCTCAAGTCCCCTGCTGTCTTTAGCACTAAAAAGAACCTTGAATAAGTTCCAAATCCTCTCTGATCTGGTGGGACCTCTTGGATGATTCTTGTCTAGTAGCGTTTGAACTTCTAGGGTTGCTAAACTCCCGCTGATTGGGTGGAACATCGGGGAGATTTTTCCGTTTGGATGGTGGGGTTTGCAAAAAAAAGGAATGAAATATACCCTGAATAGAATTCTTTGCACTCAAGTGTCTTTTGTGTTAGATGCCCAGGCAAAGACAAGCGCCACCCTCAACTGCCTCCACAGCAGTCGGGCAACCCTACAGGACTGCTGAAAGGGTCTATCTGAAAACGAATGCTGAAACCCTTGGTTTTGTGGGCCACCTCTGTCTTGAGGGCGGTGCCTTCCATAGGACACCCCTACCTCTGACAAGGTTCCCCTCATGACTCCTGAAAAGGTCCTTGTGATTTTCTGAGCCACATCTTTTTACCTCCTTGCTGATTTTCTAGAGAAGGATTTTTGCAGGGTAGAAAAATGGATTCTCACAGCACAGAAGATATTTCCATCTTGCTCACTACAGGAAAGTGTTTCTTTTACTCTGGGGTCAAACAAAGAAGATCCATCAAAGGGAGCACTGATGAAGCAAGACTTAAAGGGTTTCGCAAAGTCACACAGGCACATCCAGGCATGTCTCCTGATGGCTATGCCTAAACACACAGCCCATGAGGAACCTTTTGCTGCATGAGAGATTAACCTCATGGATACATTGGAAACCAACTGAAGGGTGGCCAGCTGCAAAGAAAAAAACTGTTTCTCTGCCGACATGGACCTAGTAATAGACTTAGCTAGTTCCTTAATCAAGTCTCTCTACAATCTGACAAAATGTGCCAAGTAGTTAAGCGACCATACAGCAAAGGTCACTGAGGCATAAACGTGCTTTCCAAATCTGTCAGTTGCCCTGGACTCTCTACTGGGAGGATGAAGAGAAGCGCTTTGTTCAGCTAGCTCCTATTTTGTGGCTGCTGACACAATCATGGCTTTTACTGGAATTCACTTACTCCAATGAGGCCTGTCCTTAGGTGGAGAGAGAGATCTGTCTGGGCGACGGGGAACTGGTTCCATGCTCAGTGAGACAGAAGATCTATAAGGTCATCTGCCTGAGGGGTAACCTAAGATGTAGATGGGCTGGACTCAAAAGCTTTTAGGAATGACTCCTCCTGGGAAGAGGAATCGGAAGACCATCCACCTTTCTGGCTAGTGATCTCTAGAATGTCTCCACAGGAGACATCTTCTGGTGGAGATCTTGGGGATCTCTCCCCTTCATTGAAGTCAGTGTCTTCAGTTAAAGAGTCCTGAGGGGAATCTATGTGCCTCCTTTTACACAATCTGTTCTAGGGGATCTCATCTTCTCAGTGGGATGATCTGGAGAAGTATCAGAAGATAGGGGAAGTTCCTGTGCGGGAACTGCCTGGAAGCTCATACGGCCTGGCTATCCTTGAGAGATAGGTTGATGAGGGTCAGAAGTTGAATCTAAAGGAGGTATGGAGGTAGGATCTGAAGATGTAAAAATAAAATGTACTCTTGGGTGAGAGAATGCCCTCTCCACTATCTCGATAGCAGAAGGATTGGGAGAAGCCATCGCCAGCCTCACTGGAACCGAAACTCCAGGTGCTGCCAAGCTCTGACCCTGCCCTGGCTCCTTTCGCAAGGGAGGAGTTGGACCCAAGCTCTCTAATGCTGAGGCTCCTAGGGGAAGCGACATGTCTGAAAGCCTCAGAGTCAAATGCCCCCCTGCCCCGGATCCAGCACCAATGCTTTGGCTCAGAGACAGGTCCTGCTCTAGGGGGATCGGCGTTGAAATAATCAGGAACACAATCTGAGTCGAAGATGTAGCTGTCTTTGGATCAGATGCTTCCACTCTCAGGGCTCTCAGATCTGAGGGCTGCAAAATTGCTGGACGGATCAGAGAAGGAGAGACAAAGGGATGGGATACAGGTTGAAGGCTCATGGATCTGATGGGAGACAGGGACAGTAAAACCCCCATCTGGATCTGAGCTCTGAGGAACTTCCTCATCATCCTATCCACATCTGCTTCGGACAGGCTTTGGGAAGATCTGATAGACGATGAAGGGGAAGGTGGTCAGGACAATCTTTTGAGTGTATCCTGTAAGAATGGAGACTGAAGCCTAGGGGAAATAGGATATGGAGAGAAATGGTGACTTCTAGGCCAAGGAGACTTGGATGTCCTGGAAGCCGGATCCGAACACTTAGGCTGTTTAGCAGGCAGCTCTGATGCAGAAGCAAGGTTTAGGAGACTGGGCAGGAGAGCATTTTCTATGCTCCTGGACTCCAAAGCTGATCTGTATGTCTTGGTGGGGGTTTGAGTCCCTGAGAAAGAAGGTGAAGCGGAAGGAGCAAAAGCAGGCAGTAAACCTGTTAGAACAAATTAATTTTAGCGATCACTTAGGGCCCGAGAGTTGAAACCTGCACAGATTTGGCAAACAATTTCAAATGGGCTGCTCCTAAGCAAAAGATGCACTTCCTGTGGGCATCAGAGTTGGGTATGTTATGCACACAGGAAGTGCACTTTTTGAAACCTGTTGGCTTTTCAGTCATTTCAGGAATAGCTAATAAATGTAAGTTTACTTTTTTTTTTTTTTTTTTTTCAGTAAGCAGAAAAGAAGAAATATACCAACAATGGTAGCTAAGAACTACCCAGAAATTGGGTAAGATAAACAAAGTACAGGGAAAGTAAAAGTTGTTACCCGCAATGTTAATGAGAGTACCACAGACAAACAGGTCTGGAGAAAAAAGGTTTGAATCCTAATGGTGAGAAAAAAATGAAAAACGGAAAAGGGAAGAAGGGTGACAGATAACTTTTTACCACATATAATCTTTCTTTATCTAATAAAACAATTTTACTCATGAAAAAAGTGAAACACTACCCAAAAAGCTCAAGAGTGTGTGATCCATGTCTGTAGTGGAGAAGCAGCAAACAAAATCTGGGGTAATACAGGGTTCTAGGGCGTTATGGGTAAAGGGAGGAGCTTGAGAGTCAGATTCAAGAGTTTGGAAGAAATGCGGCCGAGCTGGATCTGAGGTCCGTTCGTTGAGGAATGAATGAAAATAACATCAGATACTACAGATTAAAAACTTTAAGAAAGGTTTATTAGTTGCTTATTTGTAGTCCAGCATACTAAATGGCTCTGTGTTGTAAAACGTGTTTTGCTCTTTAATCCTTTCTTCTGTGCTCAGTTTTGAAATGTTATGCTATTTTGTATACTTGGAAGTTTTTTTTCTAGTACAAACAGATATTTAGAAAAAGAAAAACTTAACATGAAAGCATGACAGCCCTCATGGCATGCCCTTTAATTTCACTGGAAAGGAAGAGATACCTGTACAGCTCCCTCAGTGAAGTTACAGATTCCTCTTTTAGTCACAGATAGCCCTGAATCACTAAAAATTAAAACAAATATATCAAAACAATGACATTGAACTTATCTAAAAATTAAAACAAATATATCAAAACAATGACATTGAACTTATCTTTGCCCAGGAATTAATCAGACTGCAATCTACAGTCTGTCAAAGTCCTAAGCAGAACAGCAGCAAATAAATTGACTTTATTTACAAAATATTTTTCATTGTTGTTTTACTGTTTTAATAACCGACTATTTATTAAAAACTGTTTGTTTTTCCATACTAGTGCAAATGAAACAAGGTGAAGGTCTGCAGAGCCATACACTTTTCCGTCCTTTGTTGTGGCTTTATATCACCATAATGAAAAAGACATTCATCCGTATTTTATGCTTTTGGAAAAAAGAAGGGCAAGTGGATGTTACCATTTAATGAAAACACTGGAAACTACTTTAGAGAGAAATCAAGTTTGCCCTGTGTAAGACAGATTTTGTAAGAAGAAAAAAATTAAAATGACTCTGCACACGAGACTTGAAGCTCAGAAAATTTGGCTAAAGAAATGTCAACTGGGAAGATAAGTTTTCTAAATGAATGAACCTCAAGACAGGAGAAGCTGCTGCAATTAACAGGAAAACAACCATTCTGGATGAAAAATTCAGGTCCTGGAGGGTGACTGGGTGGGTGGTTAGATTCTTAAGGGGGTAGGGTTACCACCTGTCCCACTTTGCGAGGGACAGTCCCTCTTTGGGCAGCTGTGTCTTGACAAAAAATTGTAAATATGGCAAATATCCTGAGATTTTATGACACAATTATTTGCTATATTTTATGTAATAGTTGCATAAAGCAGTTATTCTGTATCTAAAATACCTAAATGTTATAAGAAACAGAATAAGCAACTAAAATGTTACAAGAATAAGCCTTTATTTAGGCAAAAAAAGTTAAGTTCTAACCTTTGTACTGACCGTGGGTATGTGTCTGTCTGTACAAATCTGATGTTTGTACCAAAAATGTCCCACTTTGGCCATTTGAAAAGGTGGCAACCCTATAAGGGGGGTGCAGTGCTCTTTGCAGGAATTGTAGGGTCAGCCCAAAATGTGCCACAGTGTCTTTATTCTGCCTATTCATGAAAAGTAAGTAATAGCTCAAGTGAGCACTAGATCTACAGATCAGCTTAATATGATTTAAGCTGTGAAGGAAGGCAGTCTTAGGAACTGGAAGCAGCATTTCATAAGACTGTCCTTCACCCAGATGAGAAATGTGCATAGTTGAGACAGTTTTGAGAGTCATAATTTGTTTTCTCAGGAATCAACCAAATAAGGGAGTGAGAAAAGAATACATCTACAGAGACATACTCTGAACTGGAGAAATTGTTTTTCTAGAGCTTGCCTGAGAAATGGAAGTCTGACTTTGAAGTCGACCTTCAACTGCTGACTAGTACTACATGTAGGAATGAAGTAGTGAGAATGCAAATAATAGGAATAAACTAGAAAGTACAGTTTTGTACCTACCATAAATATAGATGTTCGAAGATCCACATTGCTGCAGTCCTTACACTTGGGTAGTCCGCTGTCCTCAATATCAACATATCCTCAGTCTTTTCTTGCCCCAGATGTCAGAAGACCCTAAAAAGAAAGGTCAAAACCAAACAAAAACAACCAACCACCCTTGCACTAATAATATGTACAATATATACAATATCCACAATATTCACAACCCAAACCACATGTGGATCTTGAACATCTACATTTATGGTAGGTACAAAACTGTACTATGTTCTTCATCTCACATTGCTGCAGTCCTTACACTTGGGTAGAATCCCAAAGCAGAGGTAAGGGAGGATGGCAAAACTATAAAGCAGTAGGAGCTGCCAAAATGCCCTGTAAAATTGCAGTGGCAAACCAGCCCTAGATTTAGAGTAAAGTGGAAGGTGGTAATGCTTAGAGAAAGTATGCACTGAACTCCAAGTAGCTGCCTCCAAAATATCTTTTAAAAAGCTGTAGAAGTGGCAGTAGCCCTAGTGGAATGAGGCCTAATCCCAGCTGGAATCTCCTTACCATGATGGGAATAACAGAAAGCAATACAAAACCCAATCCACTTAGAAATAGTTTGTTTTGACACAGGCTTGCCCTGAGAACCCAAAGCAAATGAAACAAATAACTGCTGAGACTGCCTGAACCCTTTAGTTCTGCTCAAATAATATGAACTGCCTGTGTATATCCAAAGTGTGCAAAATCTTTTCCCTTTATTTTGGGGTTTGCATAAAAAGTAGGCAAATGAATAGTTTGGTTTAAAGCCACACTAGAAACCACTTTAGGCATAAAGGAAGGATTAGTACTAAAGATACCCTATCCTTATGGAAAATTAAGAAAGGCTCAACCGCCATAAGGGCCTGTAATTCAGAAACCCTTCAGAGGTAATGGCCAAGAAAAAGCAGTCTTCCATGATAAATATTTCAACTCGGTTGTAGAGTGAGTTTCTCCAACACAAAATTGAGATCCCAAGCAGGAGTAGGAGCTGGGGTCTTATATTCTTTGCCCTCTAAGGAATTGCTTAAACAAAGGATGAGAAAACAATGGTGGGTCACAGTCATAGTGAGCAGAAATTGCTGCAGCATGAACCTTAATAGAAGAGAAGGACAAACCTTTGTCCAGTAACTCAGTAAGATATTGAAGAGCCACACTTAAATTAGGCTTAGAAACATCAAATTCCTTTGCTGTACTCCAAAATAAAAATCTCTTCCATTTATCTATACACTTTCCTTGTACTAGGCCTTCTGGCCTCCAAAATAACATTCAAAACTTGCTGTGGAAGCTGAGACCCTCCAGGGTTTAAAACAGAATATGCCAGGCTGTTAGGTGAAGAGAGTGAAGTTTGACATTGAGTAAATGACTGTTCTCCTGAGACAGCAGGTGTGGAATCGAAGGCAAAAGCCATGGAGGCTCCCCACTCAGACTTCTCAGTAATGGGTACCAGTGCTGTCGAGGCCAATCTGGAGCTATTAAAATCATCTTTGGCTTGTCCTGTCTGACCTTCAGGAGTACCTTTGGGAGGAGAGGCAGAGGTGGAAAAGCATACACATGAAGATTGCTCCAATTGAATGAAAGAGCATCCACTTTCCAAGCTGTGGGATGAAACCTTTTTGTGCAAAACTTTGGCAGCTGGTAGTTTAGTGGAGAACAGATCTATGTCTGGAGTTCCCCATAACACTGTCAATTTCTGAAATACATGAGGATCCAATTTCCACTGTGGGGATCCATAATTTGTCTGCTCAACACATCTGCTAAGGAGTTCTGTGCTCCGCAGAAACCTTGCCTGAAGATTTAGCTGTAAACTGAGAGCAGTCTCCCACAAAATCATTGCTTGTCTGCATAGAGGATAAGAATGTGTTCCCCTTGTTGATGTACCACATGACAGTTGTGTTGTCTGTTAGAACCAACACCTGCCCTGGAAGAAGTAACTCCTTGAAAGCTATTAATGCAAATTGGACTGCTAACATCTCCTTCAAGTTGATATGTAGATGTTGAAGTCTGGCAGGCCACATGTCTTGTACCCACTTTCCATTTAGATGAGCTCCCCAAGCTTTGTCTGAGGCATCTGTCGTTAGAATCTCACCTGGCCGGGTCACAGAGAGTCCCTTGTTTAGGTGACATTCCTGAGCCCACCACAAAAATTCCTTTTGAATGCAAGGTATTATCTGAATGACAGTGTCCATATCTTGGCAGTGCTGTGTCCATACATTTTTGAGATACCATTGTAGCTTCCTCATATGCAGTTTGGCATTGGGAAGCACCAGAATACAAGATGCCATGAACCCCAAGGCTTGAAGGACTGTCCTTGCAGTCAACCTGGACTGATGAGACAATTGATGGAAGTAAAGAGAAAGATTCTTTTGTTTGTCCGGGGTCAAAAAGGCCATCTGGGATGCTGTATTCAGTCTCACACCCAGAAAGCACATGTCCTGAGAGGGTACTAGACTGCATCTTAGCACTGCTATCACATACTGTAAATGATGAAGAAGTTCGTCCCTTTCTTGGGCCAGAATCAGGCAATCGTCCAAATAAGGATAGATCTGTATTCCTCTTAGCCTGAAGAAAGCTATCACTGGAGCCAGAACCCAGTAGATAAGCCAAAGGGCAATGCAGAGAACTGATAATGAGAAGTCCCAGCCCGCAGATACTTCCTGCAACTTAGCCTGATAGGAACATGAAGGTAAGCCTCCTTGAGATCCAGAGTCACCATCCAGTGATCGTGCCCAGCAGAGGTAAAAGCTGTTGTAACGCCAACATTTTGAACTTGGGAATGTCCAGATAAGTGTTGAGGATAGATAAATCCAAAATTGGTCTCCACTGTTCCCCTTCTTGGTACTAGGAACAGGCGAGAATAAAATCCTAGGCCCACTTCTGGCAGAGGGACCGGTTGTATGGCCCCTATTTGAAGCAGCAGAGAAATTTGTTTGTGAGCCTCTAGTCTTTGCTGAGGAGAACGTCCGCATGCCTTTGAAAGGAGGCAAGGTATGGAAATAAAACTTGTAACCTTGGTGTATGATATCCAATACCCATCTGTCTTGGGTAATCAAACTCCAATTTTCCTTGAAGAGTGCCAACCTTCCTCCCAAAGGTGCTGCCAGGCAAGAAGGATCTGGCAGCTGAAAAGGTAGGTCATTGGGCCTGTTTACGAAAGGACTGGCCCCTGCCCTCACCGAAGATTGTGCAGGTGAACTCCCTGTTCTAGGTCTGAAGGAGCTCTGAGCTCTGCCTAGATCTACCCCTAGACTGTGAATCATAAGAAGGCGCCCACCCCTTAGCAGGCCAATTCCTACTAAACTCGGAGGCTGAACTTGCAAAAATCTTTAACAGCCTGCATAGACTTAGCCTTGTCTTCCATTCTCTTCAAGACTGACTCCACAGGTGAACCAAACAACACATCAGACTGTAAAGGAGCATCCAAAATCCTTGTCTTAACATGGTCAGATAAATTCTGATCCCTCAGCCAGGCAAGAACTGACCCAGTGGCAGCCACCCTAGACGAGGCCTGTACAGCATCAAAACCACATTGTAAAGAATGCTTACCCACCTGTTCAGAGACATGTACCAAATCTTGTAATTCTTTACACTCAATGCCTTCCGCCAGAGCATCTACCTTAGACTTCAATTGAGAAAGAAGATAGTTTTGATATTTCAACATGTGAAACTGGCAATTCAAAGCCCTCATAGCTAAGGTGGAAGAAGTATAGACTTTCTTTCCCCATCTATCCAAAGCTCTGGCCTCTTTATCTGGAGGAACCGGATTTTTACAACAGAGGCCTTGACACCCTTAGGTCCCTGACTAACAGTTTCGGGTCGCCCTAGGACTCTTATAAAGATATTTATGAGCCTCAGGCACCCTGTAGTACCTATCCGTTTAACAGGAGCAGGACGAAAGAATCAGGATTAAGTGAAGCCTCTGCAAACACATCTTCCACAACATCCAGAACAGGTGGTATAGCCAAAGGCCTATGCTGGGGTAAAAGCAAAATTCCCTAAGCCTTTTCCTGGAATCAGAGAAGTCCTGACCTTCCCACTTAAAATGTTCCCTCATGGAATGAAGAGTCTCTGAAAAGAAAAATCCTCTGGAGGAGAAGCAGAAGGAGTCAATCATCTGCATCAGAATCAGAATAAGGAGAGTACTCCTGCAAGTCTTCAGCAAGACTCTGAAACATCCAAAGCCTGCTCAAAACTCCCCAACTCTGGTTCCACCCTAGGCCTCTTATCAGGAGGGGGCAAAGAACCTCTAATCAAAGTAATTAAATCTTCTGCCATTTTAAGCATGTGCTTCTTGGGCACAGATCCTGTAGAACTAGGAGTGACACCAACAGAAGCTAAACCTGGCCTGCCTCTGGGAGAAGCCTTGGAAACAGAAGGAGAGGGCCTAACCACCCTAGGAAGGGAGGCGAGTACAGTAACCTGAGAAGCCCTTCAGCCTGACCTGCCTCCTGAGAGGCCACATCCTGCAATATCAAAGTCTCCCCCTGGGACTCCAGAGAAGCCTCCGCGGAAAACCACGTTCCACGGACGCCTCTAAGAACCGGGCGCCCGCACGACGCACTCTTCTTGCCTGGGTTTAGCTGCTTTGTCTTTGCGCTTCTTAGAAGCGGAGCATCCGACGGCATATTATAATTGCACCGCTCAAGACCAACCTGGCACAATCTAACCTTCGCTAATAGTGCGCTTATTGAACCTAGCACAAAAGCGACACCCAACAACGCCGTGCTCAGGCCCCAAACAAGGAATACACAAAGTATGATAGTCCCTATGCGTATCTGCTTCCCACAAGAAATACAGTTATTTACTTTTTCTGACATCCGGTAAACCACTGAGGCAAGAAAAACTAAAATATTCTCAACGGGTACTTAGCCAACTTTGACTCGGTCTGAAACTAAAATTTCAGAACCGGCACTTGCAACGCTGCTTCTGCATCGGACCATGCGGCAAAAAGACTGAGGATATGACGCCGGTCATGCGATTTGTACCCTGACGCCCTGATGTCAGTCTTAAGCTTTGACCGACGTCAGCCTAATACTTTGATATTCGGGCCGACCGAGGACAGCGGACTACCCAAGTGTAAGGACTGCAGCAATGTGAGATGAAGAACATCAGGGGTGTTTTAATAACCAAAGGTGCACCATGAAATGCTAGCAAGGGCTGCAGGACATTTCCTTCAGACATGGCTGCTGTAGAAAGATTTGGACTACACTGTATGGTTCCAAGGAATTGAGTCCTAAACACACCTGCTATGGAAGTCCTCTGACTAACATTTACTAGTTCTTTTCTTACAGATAGTTCATATGTGCAGTAAGAAGTGCTCAGTTAAGTACATATATGATTTTCATCTTTGAAACTAAAAACATATCTCTGCATAAGAGTCAGTAACACATTATCTCTTATGATTGGCATCTACAATGCGCACATACTAATCTGAAAGAAGTTCCTTCCATACTGCTCCTGAAATGCTTACAACAGAAAGTGGACATAATGTAAGGTGAAGTTAACATTTAGAAACATGAATAAAAATAACTAAAAAGTGTAACTAAGTAGGGAACCTACTGAAAGAACACAACCTTGAGGCAGTATCAGTCAGAAGCTGCTAATAGCACACTCCTTAACTAGGGCAGCTGGTTGAATTTTATTTTTACCGCAGTTTTCTACAGGGATATTCCCATTCTGTCAGCATTCATAGCATTGGGAAGCATAAGAAAACCTTAAGAGAGATAGTGGCCTTTCCACTGCTGAGCTCTGACACTATGCAAATGAGAAGGAACACAACAATAAGTTGAAGAAGGCATGATGAGATGGACGGGTAAGGGGGCTTGTTGTATCCCCGAGTACTAGACCACATCTCTCCCATTAACAGCCCCCCTTTATTTTATCAGTGGACTCTATGCCTCTCTGTAGCAGTTTGTGCAGAAGATTAAAACTATCAGCTGTTAATGAGTTACTCTCTGTAGCACAGGGTTAGATCCCTTCAAGCTTCCATTTTCCACTTGTGTGACTAAGTCACTTAAGCCATTGGTGCTCTGGGGAAATAAGGAAACTGAGCTGAGCTCCTCAGCTGTGTCCCAGACTGCATGCTTAGTAATTATCTATGAACTTCCTTTTTATCATCTTCATTCCTTCCTCCTACATCACCTGGACTACAGTACATAAATAACAGTTGTACCCCACAACTTCTCTCCACCCAGTCCATTACTCTGTCTCATTCAGCTCAGTGTCTGGAAGGTCAGTTAATAACATATATCTTCTTCACCATCTTGCATGTTTCATTAACTCATAGCATATTCACCAATCATGTCCCATCTGACAGTATCTCCAACCTCTTTGCCTCCCCTTTTCCAGTTAACTAATATTCTTCCTTTAATTCTTTCACCTCAGCTTTCTGCTCCAGACCTCTGATCACTTCCTCTTATCTGCTAAGCTTTGTTATACACCAAGCCACACAGTGTCCATTCTCACTTATCTACTAAGCATTGTTGTACAAAAAGACACCTCCATACCTGTCACTGCCAAGCTCAATGATCCTTTGCTTTGCTACACACCAAGTCTTGATTACCCATCCAGCTCACCTTTTATAAAAGGAAGTTCACAGCAATTACTAAACATGCAGTCCGGGAGACAACTGAGGAAAGAATGGACTGACTGGCTGGGAAAGGACTGATGGTTGACAGGCAGCAGGGACAAGGATTATATTTAAAAATAATGTCTATCCTGCTTGGCCATTGATGTAAAGAAACAAGGAAATGAATGCTTAAGTTCAGGGAAGGCAGAGAAAGTTCACACATATGGTGTGATAGTGTGAAGTGGAAAAAGCCTATTCAGAAGAAATGGTGAGAATTTTTGGAAGGGTGGAAGATAACCTGGATTTTTTTTTAATCATCTTAAGAGTGTAAGAAAGGGATGTGTGTATATGGTCATAAGAAGAATACAATGTTAATGACTTTAGTAGGAATGGTAAAATGTCATTTCTGCAGGACATGGAAATAAGAGGGCAAGGAAAGGGTGGTACAGCTGAGGAAAGGAAGTGCTTGTAATGGGAGGAAGGTTACAAGGGGAGTGAAAATAATGGGATTACAGGCAGGGTGAAAAAAATATGTATATACATATATATTATACACACACATAAACACACTCTTGTAGTTGTGTTCTTAAATCCCAGTGTATTTGTTGTAGTGTACCCCTTATGATAATTGAGAACATAATCTCCCACAAACACTTTTTTTGCTGGCTCTTCTAAGTTAGTACATAAATATCAGTTTGAAAAGACTCTCTCCTTAAGCTAATTAAATACATTTGCCCTTCCACTGTATTCCATAGAGCCAAAATACAATATGTTCTCTAAGCCAATATGTGTTGCTTTTTTAAAGTACGGAGGTGGCTCTTGAGTTGCATTGGTCTTACTATAAGTTTGTCTTTGGTAGCTCCTCCCATTGTCATATTATATGCTCATACAACTGAGCATTAGAGGATAAAATTGTGAAGTTCCTCTCCTTTGACTGCATTTACTTTACCCCTTGAAACATTTGAGCACTGGACAAGTTGGAAGGACAGCCTGCTAGTTTCACTTCTGTTGCCAGCCTTTTAGCATTAGGTCACCTGTAACAGTGTACAAACTGCCTCATGCTGATAGATAATGAACTTATACTCAACACTAACAATTTTACATGTGAGAGATGTAAATACCTAATTAATCTGGAGGCTTCCCTCATATCTATAAACTTTTTCTGTGATCTCTGTACACCTCAACAATGATACTTCTCTAATTGCACCAAGATATCTTGGATTGAGGCTAAAAACATTCACTTCCAAAACTTCAACCTAACCCCCCCTTTGGTCCACACCTCCTGATGTTCCATCTCCAGCCTCCACCAGACATCAATGCACGAGATTGCTCATTGGTCTGCCTCCCTTCCCAGGGATGGTAATGGCCATGCCTCCCAGCTGCTAACTGATGTAGTAAGGACTTTATCCCTCTATGACATTGGAGTGGCATAATGAAAATGTTTTAGTGATAGGTGACTCTGTCAGGCCCACTGACTCATTACTCATAAGGCTGGACAAGGAGAGGTTACAATGATGTGTCTTTCAGGTGGCAGGATCCCTGACATTACAAGTTCCCTAAGGAACCTATCTCTTGACTAATATGAATATGATATGATAGTGGTATATGTGGAGTGAATGAATTGAGATGAAGATCCCTGAGGGATATGCAGAGAGACATATCAGAACTTTCCGGGCATGTTACAAAAGCAGGTACAACACTAGTCTTAACTGGAATCCTTCCCTCACTGCAAATGCCTAGGTACAAAGAAAAGACAATCGGCTTAGTTAGTATCCAGTACTTGGTTAAATAGCTGGTGTCATTCTAGGGGGATCCGATATGTATTAGCATGGGATGAAATGCTCAATACTCCAGCTTGCTTCTCTAAGGATAAACTGCACCTCTTGTTTCAGGGCTTTCACATAATGGCTAAAACCTCTGCTGCTTCACAGTGCCTTTTTTAAGCAAAGTCCAGTTGATGGACATCTCAACGTAACTAACATATCAGTCCTAAAAGTGGACTGCATTAAGGTGGCTCTCCTTAATGCCAGAAGTCCAAACCATAAACTGTCTGATCTTGATGCACTCCAGAATTCTGAAAACATCCATGTCTACATAGTTACGGAAAGTTGGTTTACATGCAAAGAGAGCACTCCCTCTACACCAGATTTTACGTTTTTCATGCTTTCAGGCCCAATGGTAACTGTAGTAGAGTCTCCATATTGATCAATGAATATATTACATCCAGGCAGATTCTTAGAGATCCACAAACTGAAATAACTGAAGCAGAGATCACAATACGTAGGCTTAATTATCGACTAATAGCTTGTTATGAACTCCTTTGTCCAGATGACCATGTACGATTCAGTGTTCTAAATGGAAAAAACTCCCTTATTTTGGGTGACTTTGACTACCCTTCAATGAAGTGGAATAGATATACCTCCAATGTAGGATATGCCCAAAAATTCCTAAACTTAGTAAACAAAAAAAATCCCTTGAGCAGCTGCTAAATAAACCTACTAGAGGGCACAGCATTCTTGACCCGATTCTTACAAATATGGACAACTTCTTACACTACACCTCTGGTATCTCATTCTCCAGTGAAGTCTGACCATAAACTTCTCACCTTAAACTCCCAAAAGATTTTACATCAAATCCCAAAGAATTTAAGGGCTACAAATGTGACAAACTCAACCTAATACATGATGAGGCTGGCATACAGATTTAAAGAACTGTTAATGAGCTGTTTCATATAGTCCAGTGGTCCAGATTTTGAATCTCTCAACCTCAATTGCCTAACTGCATGACTCTGAACAAGTCACTTAACCAGGCAGTATTCCTAGGCTAAGTTTGAAAAAGGTTCATGGAGATCATTGCTCTACTCTGGCCAACAAATAAAATAAATAAACACATGAATGAATGAAATATTAAAATTCATGTATGACCGCACCTCCCCAGATGTTACTACAACAGGAAGATTCACTAAGGAGTTTTACACCCATGTAGAAAAATGCATAGAGCTAGTGGTCCCTACCAGAACCAAGTATCATAAGAAATTCAAAAACAAACTGCCCTGGTGGTCCTCCACCATAAATACACTATGAAACAAAATAAACTAACTATTTAAATTACATAGTAAATCTAAAACCCACATTTTTCAAGGCGCGTCGTGTAAATGCATACTGCTGTAGTATCATAATGTAGTTAGGTAGGGGTTTGAATCCTGCACTTGCCAACTGTGTGTGTGTGTGTGTGTATGTGTCTCCCCTTGGGGTGAAGCAACCTTTTCCTCAGCACAAGAGCTGTAGTAATTGGTTGTTTTGGACCATTTCTAGCTCTTTTGAGGCTCCCTGTTTAAAATCCGCCTCAGAGTGTTTTTTTCTGGCTATACTACTCAGAGACAGCTCCACGTGGTCCTGCAGAGTGGTCCTAGCTACAGAGAACTGAGAAAAGCGACTACTTTCCAGATTTAAGTATTTTGTTCTGTTTTTTACTTGAATACCTTCTCTTGCTTATTTTAAACAAGCTTATACTATTTATTTAACTGTTTGCTGCATTATATAGTATCTGCACTTAACATTTTACCTGGTCGAAAATTAATCGAAATTCTGTTGTTTGTTTGTTTAATTTAACTATTGAGGCTGCCCACTAAAGTGTGCTAGCCTGTGTAACTGATTTATTGCTGCCTTCTGTATTTCTGGGTGTTTTCTATCTAAAAACAAAAAAATAATCCTTGTTTTCCTGCCTCTCCTCTACTAGTTTAGACCAGTTTACAGGCTTTGCTGTATTCTGGGCTGTGGTGTAGTTCCTGTGTTGTCCATTACCTTACTTGGGTAAGAAGGAAGTTTCTTTGCTCACCAGTGGGAGTGGGGAGCCTTGAGCAACCTATCTGTCCCTGAAGGAGTGACCTCAGCACAAGAGCTGTAGTAATTGGTTGTTTTGGACCATTTCTAGCTCTTTTGAAGTTCCCTGTTTAAATTCCGATTTATGCTGCGCATAGCGCAGCGCCGGTTAAACAGGGTTAAACTTTTTCTGGCTCCGCCAAGTCTGCTCTTCAAATTTTCCCTTAGAAAGCTCTACTCTTAGAATAACCAGTCTACTCGTTATATTATAAGCATAGCACTTGTTCTCAAAGCTTCTCTTCTAAGCAAGCACTCTCAAACTCAAGTAGCACTACATCCACCTACCACCCCAACCACTTCCTTAAAGGCACAGCACTCTTATAATATTCTAGCATGTCGAGTGGTAGATTGCTAGCATCTTCTCCTGTTCAGCTGGTTAATCTGGGAATCTTGAGACAATGCTACAATTGTCTCATGTACACAGACAACACTCTCCTCCTCCCAACAAACACAAATACATGTGAGAGATGCAACTATATAGCCAAACTGGAGGCTGAACTCTCTCAACTCAGGACTGGCAAGACCAGACAGGAGGAGAAGGTAACCACACACACAACAAACCCAGTCACACACAGACCTACCCCAACTGCAAATCAAGCACATAACACAAAAACATACTCGGAGGCTCTATTGAAAAACTTACCAAAACAACAGAGGCTCCCAAAGCAGACACCCAAAAATCCACCACCTCAAAACATAGCACATGCAACACATACTTCAATAAATCGGTGTGTCAATAAATCACAGCCCTTAAGGCCAAACACTATGCCTGATACACTAGTGACAGGTGACTCTATAGTCAGACGCACTGACGTCCCACTTACCAGGCTGAGCAAGGAGAGGGTAACGGTAAGCTGCCTATCGGGGGCTAGGATCCGCCATATAACACACGCACTCAGGTCACTCAAAAGCATGTACAAATATGACTCTATCATTGTCCATGCCGGCGTGAATGACCTGAGACGTACCTCCTTGGACTACATGAAAAGAGACAGAGGAGCTGTCTGATTATGTAGCCCAGGCTGGTATGACCCTGACCAGCATCCTGCCCTCACCAAGAATGATGCCACAATACAAAGACAAGATGATCAGCTTTAATAATTGTCTCAATTACTGGTGTCATTCTAGGGGGAGCCAATGTCTGTCTGCCTGGGATGACATGCTTGACAAGCCACGCTGCTTCGCAAGGGATGGCTTGCACCTGTCACCACTGGGCTTCCGGCGGATACTGGCTAAGGCTCTTGCCACCCCCATAGTGCCTTTTTTAGGCAAGGCTCAAAAGACGAACCCACCTCCTTAGAAAACAAAAATGGAAAACAATTAAGCGTAATGTTGCTCAACGCCAGAAGTCTAAATCTCAAGATGCAGGCTCTCGAAGCACTCCTCAGTATGGAGCACATTGATGTCTGCGCTGTAACCGAGACCTGGTTCAAGGCTCCTGAGAGCACCCCAGCGCTACCAGGCTTTACCTCATATCATGCTTTTCGGCCCCAAAACCCGGGCCGAACCACAAAGGGAGGGGGAGTGTCCATATTCATCAAGGATACCTACACCTCCAGGTTAGTGGCAACTCATGAAGCATCGGAGACCATCCAAGTGCAGCTAACCGTAGGCAAAACTGCTTTACAACTGGTTGCATGTTACAGACCACCCTCCCAATCTCAAGAACCCCACTCAGACTTCCTGAAGACATTGGAAGATATGAATGTCTCACCAAATACCATCATATTGGGAGACTTCAACTACCCTAACATAGACTGGGTGCACTATTCTAGCCCTAACACCTTAGCCCAAAGGTTCCTGGAATTCATAAACTCAAATGCAATGGAACAGCTAGTCACCTCTCCCACAAGGGAGGATAACATACTAGACCTGATCATCACAAACATGGGGACAAAATGCTCCACACCGGACGTATTCCCCTCACTGGTGAGATCTGACCACAAACTAATCACCCTGGATATACATTTACCACCTCCACCCCAGCACAAAAGACTACAGTGAGAAACTTCTCAAAAGCCGACTTTACACTTCTCAAGACTGAGATGGTATCATTTAAGCCCACAGGGCCAATGGAAACCACATCCCACAATGCTGAATCCTACATAAATGCTTTCTACGGGCATCTCCAAGAATGCATGGATCGTGCAATCCCAAATAAAACCAAGACCCTCTCCACCAAAGGAAAGCATCCTGTCTGGTGGACCCCAGCCATAAACAAATTGTATAACAAAAGAAGGAAGCTACTTCAAGACAGAGCAAAATCCCATAAAGAGAAGGCATCTCTGATCAGCACTAGTAGAAAGCTACGTTCTCTCATAAAAACATCCAAGGCCAACTTTGAGAGAAAAATCGCCACGGACACTAAAGATAACCACAAGGCATTCTTCAGTTATGTTAGAAACCTGGGCGGAAACCCTCAGACATGCTCAGAGTTAGTACACAACGACAAAAAATTTATCGAACCCACAGATATTGCCAACATTCTGGCAGACAGGTTCAGTGCAAATTTCTTCCCTCCCTCACCTCCAAAAGAAGAAATACTTATCCCAGCTGAATGCAACCTCCCTGTCATCTCTGATGTCCAGGAGAGAACCGCCCTCAGCAAAGCAAAAATCACAGCATCTATGGAACCCGATGGTATCCCCGGCTGCTTGATACGTGAACTCCAAGAGGAGCTAAACCCGCATATAAAAATGTTATTTAACCTTAGCCTTACTACAGGATATGTACCTGAACACTGGCGTACAGCAACAGTGGTCCCACTCCACAAGGGAGGCTCCACTACAGACCCTGGGAACTACCGCCCCATAAGCTTGAACAGCCTGGTTTGCAAAGCTATGGCAAGAATTATTATGGAACTCATAAACAACGACATTGGGGACCTACAGACACTTGATCCCAGTTCGGCTTTGTAAAGGGCAGATCCTGCCTTTTGAACCTGGATGACTTTTTCGAAACAGTCACTAGAGCCATTGATGAGGGCAAGGCAGTCCATACAGCCTACCTGGACTTGGCTAAAGCCTTCGACACAATACCCCACTCGGGGATCATAGATAAGCTAAACAGCTTAAATGTAAATCCATGTGTCACAAGATGGGTTGGAAATTGGCTAAAGAACAGAACCCATAAAGTCAAGATTGCGGGAGCCATGTCAGACTCTAAGCCAGTCACAAGTGTCCTGGGCCCACTCTTGTTTGGCATCTACTTTTCCGAAGTACAAGCAAACACAGGAGGGTTATGGCTGACAAAGTTTGCAGATGACTGCAACACATCTGACACAGATATCCTTCAGAAGGGTCTCACAGAAACGGATAACTGGTGCCAGAGCCATGGCCTAAAGTTAAATGCCAAAAAATGCATAGTCATAAAACAAGGTTACCCCTAGCTACCAAATAGGTGGCAATCCACTGAGTACAGAAGAAGTTATCAGGGACCTGGGGACCCAGGTTGATAGTAGTCTGTCATTCGACACCCATGTAGCTAAAGTAGTTAGGAAGACCTTCTACATTGCCCACCTTATCATGAAGGATTCTCATCTAGATCAAGGGAGGTCATAGTCTCCCCTATACTCATCACTCATCAGACCAATGATTGAATACAATGCCCCATAATGTATCTGACCCGACACTTGCAGCAGCTGGAGAAAGTTCCTCACCAAAAGGATAAAGGGTCTCAAACATCTGTCCTATGCTGCCCGACTGAAAGAACTCCAGCTCTATTCAGTCGCTACCGCTTGCTCAGAGGTGACCTTTGCCTAACATACAAGGCCATGTCAAACCCAGATTTGATGAATATGCTTCACCTCAAAAAATCTAGATCCGAGACTTAAACCTCGCTGGAGGGATAGATTCATCACCCAAAGACTCCTATGCTGTGGAATAAAATCCCGGTATATGTGAGGCAGAGCACCTCGCTGGCCTTGTTCAAGAGAATCTTGACCAATGGATGGGAGATATTACCTCAGTGTCACTGCTCAACAGAGGCACAGCAAAATAATGGGTATAGTTCCCCATACTAAAGGGGTGGCTTAAGCCACAAAACTATGGGCTAGGCTTGTAAATGCCCTCGGGCAGATAGCCTAGTATGAACCTATGAACCTATGAACCTATAAGTGCTGTCCCACAGGGCTCTGTCGTGGGACCCCTCTTGTTCGGCATTTACTTCTCTGATGTGAAAGCAAACATGGGAGGGTTGTGCCTGACAAAGTTCGCAGATGACTGCAAACTAGGCGCCATAGTCGATACACCAGCTGACACATACATCCTACAGAAAGGCCTCACCGAAACGGACAACTGGTGCCGGAATCATGGCTTTAAACTGAATGCCAAGAAATGTATAGTCATCCCCTTTGGGAAAAACAAAGTACCCACAAATTATCACATAGACAGTAACCCACTGAGTACCGAAAAAATAATCAGAGACCTGGGGACCCAAGTTGATAGTGACCTCTCATTTGACACCCACGTTGCCAAAGTGGTTAGAAAGACTTTCTACCTTGCCCACCTTATCATGAAAGGGTTCACACCCAGATCAAAGGAGGTCATTGTGCCCCTGTACTCCTCCCTTATCAGGCCCATGATTGAGTACAATGCCCCATTTGGTATGTACCTCACCCGGCACTTACAACAGCTGGAGAGGCCCCAGAAGTACCTCACCAAGAGGATCAAGGGTCTCCAACATATGTCATATGCTGCCAGGCTAAAGAAACTCCAGCTCTATTCAGTAGCATACCGCCTGCTCAGAGGTGATCTGTGCCTGACGTACAAGGCCATGTCCAACCAGGAATTGATGGACATGCTCCACCTCAAAAAATCCAAATCCATAAGAACCATGAGAGCCAAAGATTTAAACCTCAGTACAAACATGAATAGAACATGCTGGAGGGACAGATTCATAACTCAGAGGCTTCCCATACTCTGGAACAAAATCCCAGTCCATGTTAGGCAGAGCCCCTCACTGACTCTCCTCAAGAGAAATCTTGACGAGTGGATGGGAGATCGTAAGTTTACCCCGGGGGTCACCCCTGTGTCGTTACTTGACAGAGGCACAGTAAACTAATTTTAATAAGTAAGGGGGTCTTCAATCTGTCACTACTAGACAAAGGCACAGTATTCTAAATTTATTCTATACACCTTAGTACCACTACATGGGGTGGCAAAAGCCACATCTCTAGGGCTAGGCTTGCAAATGCCCCAGGGCAGATAGCCTAGTACTAAACTATGAAACTATGAAATATCAAAAGCATTACAAAAAAAATGAACACTATCAGATCACCACTAAAAGAGCTAATGAACTTAGGCTGGCCTCTGAAGCCAAAGATAATTAAAAAGCCTTTTTTAGCTAAGTAATAATAATAATAGTAATAATAATAAAAAAAACAATACCACATTTTGCTCAGAACTTAATGATAATGGGGCCTCCTATTCCAGCTCATCTGACATTGCCAATATACTTGTAAACAAATTTAGTGCCATCTTCATACCAAGACTTCTATCCAAAGTCTCAAAATATCTGAATCCCTTATTCCCCCAATTAACTCTAAAGATCATTTACTGAAAGTATTAACTAGCACCAAAAATACTTCCACCAAGGGACCTGATAATATACCTGGTTGCCTGAGAGGTGCACAGCAGTGGTGATGCCCCTCCATAACAGTGGCCTGACAATGTATGCAGACAATTACAGACCTATCAGCCTTATAAGCCTCATCTGTAAAGCCATGAAACTTATTATAACTCACCTGAAACTGTGATATCAAGAAATCTTGTTACACTTAACCTCCAGCATTTTGGTTTTGTGAAGGGTAGATCCTGTCTATCAAATCTACTAAGTTTCTTCAAAAGAGTTACAAAGTTTATAGATGGTGCATGTGGCTTATTTTGACTTGGCCAAGACCATTGACTCCATTCCTCATGCAGGATCATACAAAAGCTAAATGCTTTAAAAATCAACTCATATGTGGTAAAATGGATAGAAAACTGGCTGAAAGACAAAATTCACACAGTAAGAGTTGCAGGTGATTCAACAGAAATATGAAAGTGACCATCAGTATCCCTCAGGGCTCAGTGCAGGTACTTCTACTTTTTGATATTCACTTCTCAGATCCCCAAGCAGACAAACAATACCTCTGGCTAACAAACGATTACAAACTGGAGATTAAGTCATCCTATAACACCCAAACCCTTCAGAATAAACTTGAACTAATAAGCTCTTAGCTTACTGAAAATGGACTGTAAACATTAAAAAGGGTTTACTATCATGTCGCAGAATGGCAGAAGGTTGTTACGGCAGAAAGGTGGCAAGCAATACTGGATATCACAATACCAAATGCCATGATTGCCGAAATGCCATTCATTTTTTTTTTTACTCTTGCAGAGATCCAAACTACCAAGTGTATCAAAAGAACACTAGCAGCACAGTGAAGCACCCAAATGCACAAATATTCAAAGCAACCATAACCCATGTAAAATAGGTGAACACTCACAAAAATGTGAAGAGTGAATCCCAGGATTCATATAATTTAAATTAAAAAAGCACAGTGTTGTGCTATTGACTGAATGAATCCACGAGGAGTGAATTCTCATGTTCTGACAGTAGATGTTGAAAAACAGCTTTCTTATCCAATAATAATGGCTGAAGGAGGTGAACTGCACAATAGCGCTTTAAATCAATCACGTGAACCTGCTCAAGTTGTATGGCGTGTAGCACAACTAGCATGTACAACTGCTTCTTTCCCAAGAAACTCTGCAGACGTCTACACCATCCTTCTACTGTGTTCTGACTATGAGGATAGCCTAACGTAGATGTTTCCCACTGATTGGAAAAGCTTATAACAAATAACGGAGGAATCCTTTCAAGCGTAGTATTAAGAATTCTGTACCTTCTAGGATGGCCACATATGTAACTTTCTATATCAGGAAATGCTGATGCCACACAGTCCGGGGAAACAAAGGCTAAAGCTGGGATTTGCTTACATAAAACAGATCTACATTTTATTACCAAACTTTGTTGGCAAGATGCATCTTCTGAATTTGTCTCCAAACAATCTGGCAGTAGTGAAAAAAGAAGTTATGTCTTATCATAACGTTCCATCTGTATTGTTGATCCTCGTTCAGTCATTACACGTATGGGTATAGGTTCCGACCTCAGAACCGAGCCGACCATCTTCCAAGCTCGCATCAGCTACAAACTCTCGAGCTAAACTCTTAACCAGAATTCCCTGTTACCTCAGATTGAGTTTGCAAGTCGAAAGAAGGTAGAGGCTATCTCTGGTCAAATGACCTAAAAGAACCAGATGGTGAGATCAACTAGAAGCCACAGGAGGGGGAAGGAGGGAGGGTTGTAATGACCAAACGAGGATCAACAATACAGATGGAACGTTAGGGTAAAACATAACTTTTTTATCTGATATTGTTAATCCTCGTTCATTCCTTACGTATGGGACAATGTCCCCAGCTACCTCTATTCCTGGGAGGTTCTCATGGAAGGACATTCCTGAGCACCATAGAACCAAAAGATGCTCTCCCCCTGGAGGCCAAATCCAATTTGTAATGATTGATGACGGTATGAGGTGTAGCCCAAGTTGCAGCTGCACAGATGTCATGTAAAGAAGCTCTGGCATGGAAGGCAGCAGAAGGTGCCACCGACATTGTCGAATGAGCCTTTATGGTAGTAGGCAGTGGAATATTATGTTGTGTATAAATGAAGGTCACAAGGTCTTTCAACCATCTAGCCAATGTGAACTTAGCAACAGCACATCCTAATCTAGGTCCAGAATAGGCCAAAAATAACTGGTCTGATTTACGAGAGGCCTTAGTCCTGTTCAAGTAGAAGTGAATTTGCCTGTGAATATATAGGGTATGTAGGCAATACTCTCCTTTGTTTGAATGATTGGGGAAGAAAACTGGCAATTCAGTGGTTTGATTAATGGACATTTCAGAGATCACTTTTGGCAGAAATGAAGGATTAGTTCTCAAAGACATTCTATCTCTATGAAAAATCAAGTATGGACTCTTGATGCATAAGGCTTGAAGCTCAGAGATACGTCTGGCAGAAGTAATGGCGACCAAAACAAGGTTTTCCATGACAAATATTTGAGGTCGCAAGAAGAAGCTGGTTCGAAAGGTGGCATTGTCAGAGCTTGTAGAACTAATGACAGGTCCCATGGTTGAATAGGTTCTCTAAAAGGGGGCTTCATATGATTCACACCTTTTATGAAGGTCTTGCATAATTTGTGTGACATAAGACAGTAGTCTTGGACACACTCATGGAAATTAGATACTGCAGCCAAATGAACTCTGATGGTAGAGGCCGATTGAAATAGGTCAGCCAGATACTCTAGTATTATCGATACCGGTGCTGAAAAGGGATCTACTTGTTTTTCTTTCAGCCAACAGGTAAATCTTTTCCACTTGCTTAGATAAGTAATTCTAGTAGAAGACTTATGAGATGCAATAAGAATGTCCTGTACTGGTAAAGAAAGATCATTCTGCCTGGCAATCAAGGGAATTG
This sequence comes from Protopterus annectens, assembly GCF_019279795.1. Taxonomy (NCBI): domain Eukaryota; kingdom Metazoa; phylum Chordata; order Ceratodontiformes; family Protopteridae; genus Protopterus; species Protopterus annectens. Next base: position 623,817,689 of record NC_056733.1, read on the forward strand.
GAGAAGCCAAGCTGTGAGCTTCAGGCTGTCCAAGTTGGGATAAATCAGGTTCTGCGGATGTGAGATCAACCCTGGGGTTGGATGGTTGATCTAGCAGGTGAGGCCAAAGGAAGGGGAACCAAATCTGACAAGGCCAATATGGTGCTATGAGGATTACCTTGCTCTTCAACTGACGGGCTTTCTTCAGAAACAGGGGAAAGGGGGAGAGGTGAGAATGCATAAAGAAGACCAAGGGCCAATCATGGACTAGAGAGTCCCTGGGTGACTGCCCCAGAGGGGGAATCAGGGCGAAGTAGTTGCTGCATTTGTAGTTGGTCGGGGATGCAAAGAGGTCGCAGCAAGGATGGCCCCAGCGGTGGAAGATCTCCACTGCTATCAAGGAATTCAGGGACCACTTGTGAGGTTGTAGAATGCACCTGCTAAGTCTGTCTGCTATCACGCTGGAACTCCTGGGAATGTGCATTGCTAGAAGAAAACGGTTGGTAGCCATCGCCCATTGCCATATCCTCATGGCCTTTCGACAAAGGGGGTAAGATTTGGTTCCACCCTGTTTGTTGATGTACCAGACCACCGCCATGTTGTCTGACTGTATCGCAATTGTCCCAGACGGCAGCAGGGGATGGAATGCTTGCAACGCCAGAAGCACCGCCCTCAGCTCTAGAACATTTATATGCAGTTGGGCCTCCAATTCGGACGAAGTGCCTTGGACCGTCTGTCCCTGACATAGCCCCCCCACCCCATCAGGGAGGCATCCATGGTCACTGTAGCCTTGGGCTGCTGGGGGGAGAAGGAGCGAGAGCACTGTGATGGGTTGTGGGTCATCCACCAATTTAAATCCTGTTTGCACCTGTGAGTTACTCGAATCTTGGCTGAAAGACAATATTGGAAAGGATACCATTGGGTGAGCAGTAGCCATTGTAAAAGCCTCATGTGAAAACTGGCCAGGGGGACAATGGTGATGGAGACTGCCATGGAATCCAACAGCTGTAGAACAGAGTGAGCTGTGGATTTCTCCCGTGAAAGGATTGGGATCAGTTGTTGCTTTATCCTTAGAATTCTGTGCTCTGGAATGGATGCTCTGCAATTCTTTGTATCCAAGATGACCCCTATGAATTCTGTGGACTGAGATGGGGTGAAATTGGATTTTTGCCAGTTTATAGTTATGCCTAGCCTTTGTGCAGCGAGGAGAGAGTATGCCAAGGCTTCTTCCAATAGATGTCTGGTGGGGGCGGAGATGAGCCAGTCATCTAGGTATGGAAACACCTGCAATCCTTAGTCGCAAGAGAGCTGTGACGACTGCCATGCACTTTGTGAACACTCTGAGGGCTGTAGAGAGTCCAAAGGGCAGTACTCTGAACTGGTAGTGACTGGCTCCTGCACGGAAGCACAGAAATCTTCTTGATGGCCTGTCCACATTTTACGCATCTTGAAGATCTATAGAGCACATCCAATCGTCTTTTTTCAAAAGCGGGAGGATAGACTGTATTGTGGCCATCCGGAATTTTTGTACTCTTACAAACTTGTTCAGTACACTGAGATCCAAAATTGGTCTCCAGTCCCTGGTTTTCTTTGGCACCAAAAATAGTCTTGAGTAGAATCCGGATCCTATCTGGTCTGGAGGGACTATTTGGATGACTCTCTTTCTTAGCAGCTTTGCAATCTCTAGTGCTGCTTCTTCCCATTGACTAGGTGGAACATTGGGTAGGTTTTTTAAGGGACAGGACAAAGATTGAAGGGGATATGATAACCTCTGGTTATAATCCTTTGTACCCAAGAATCGGTGGTGATGGTTAGCCAGGCAGAAGGGTACAAGGAGAAACGACCCCCAACCACCTCCAGAGGAAAGGAGTTGGGCCACTCTTCAGGAGTGCTGGTAGGATTGGCCAGGAAAAAAAAAAAAGAGTCCCTGGAACCCTGGTTACGTGGACCCTGTGAGTTTCCCCCTATGCCTCTAGGGGAGAACTCGGCCTGTGTGTCACGGAAAGGACCCCGAGACTTCTTGAACCATATCTTCCCACTCTTTTGGTTTCGGGAGAAAGCACGTTGAGGGGAAGAATAATGGACACCTACGGCAGAAAGGGTCTTACCGTCCAGTTCACATCTGGCCAGTGTGCTTTTCACTTTGGGTTCAAACAACGAAGAGGCTTCAATGGGAGCGTTAAGAAAGGAAGCCTTAAAGGGTTCCATGAAATTGCACAAGTGCATCCATGTTTGTCGTCTCAAGACCACAGCTGAGCACGCCGCTCTAGCTGCTCCTTCTGATGCGTGAGATATCAGTCGCATGGAGGAGTTAGATATTGACTCAATGGTAGCCAGCTGAGAGGCCACTTTGTCACAGACCTCATCAGACACAGCACCAGCCAAGGATTCAGAGAGCTCAGAAATTAGATCCCTTTGAAGCCTGGTAAAGTGGGCCATATAATTCAGGGACCTGATAGCAAATGTCGCTGATGCAAAGGTGCGCTTCCCTATCCTGTCCAGGGCCCAGGACTCTTTGTTGGGTGGATGGACAGTCTGGCTTTCTTCTTCTGCCAGATCCTTTTTGGTTGTGGCCGCCACCACCAGAGCATCCACAGGAAGACCTTTGGACCAATGGGGATCTGTAGCAGGAGGGGACAAAATCTTATCTGGCCTCCGAGGAATAGCCTAGATGGTGTCAGGAGCCTTCCCACGCATGCTGCATGATGAGCCGGACCAGTTCATCGGCAGGTGGAGTAACCCAAGAGGTAGGGGGCCAGGCGTGAAAAGTCTGCAGGAACACAGACTCCTCAGAGGTCGGATTAGAGGGCTGCCAGTCACCTCTCTGTTTAAGGATTTCGAGAAGGATACCTCAGAGGGTGACCGAGGGGATCCTTCCCCATCATCAAAGTCTGTGTCTTCAGTGAGGGACTCCTCTGTGGAGTCCATGTGCTTCCTCTTGCACAAACTCTTCCGGTGAACTTCCTCAGAGGGCGAAGCTGGGGAAGACAACGGAAAGGGGATTTCCTGTGGGAATACGTCCTGAGGCCCTTGTGTCCTGTGTCCGCTAGGTGCGACTTGTGAACATAGCGGTCTAGGGGATGGTGGGGAGATAGCACAGTATCGCCAGCAGACGCCAGAGCCTTCTCCATCAGCTGGAAGGCTGGTCCACCTGAAGAGGGGTGATTGTCCAGGACAGGGGTCGCCCCTCCCTTAAGTGGCTCAGCCTGCCGACCCGGAGTCCCCAGATGGCTGTGAAACATCAAATTACACGTGTCACAACTATCATCCTGGGTCGTAGCAAAACTCTCCTGCCACGAAGGCAACTGCGGTTCCTTAGTGAGGTCCATAAAGGGAACTGTAGAGGGAGAAGACTGTGTTATATCAAGGGGCTTCAAAGGCAATGAAGGAGGAGAATAAGAAGGGGTCTTTGGCGATGGGTGATCACCTCCCAAGGAAGGATAGGTCCTGGGGGGGCGGGATACCTCTGGCCAGAAGCACTTGATCCACAAGACGCAACACATCGTGTTCAGAAAGGCTTCTAGTGGACTTCACGGACACAGCTGAGGGAGAAACGGGTCTATCCACAGAAGAGACAAGCTCGGTGCCCACCTCACCAGTCCGCACCGAGAACAACGGTGCCGAGAGAGACACTGGACTATGGGTGTCTGCACTGAGGAAATCATTGGTGCTGAGGTCACGGTCTGCACTGACAAAAAGATTGGTGCCGAAGTGGTTGCCGGTACCGAAGCTGGAACCGACAAAATTAGTGTCAATAACTGAGGCATCAGTTCCATTTAAGATGTCGAAGCCGACGTGGTTAAGGTCTGCTCCGATTGAACAGTCGGTGCCGATGTAGTAGTAGTAGTCTGAACCGAGGAGCCCCTCGGTACCGATACAGTAAAGGCTACAGTAGACAGAGCCAAAATCACTGATGGCGCAGAAGGTCTAGGCACCGAAAGCGCTGGGGCTGACAGAGTGTGCTCCGAAGCAAAAATCTTAGCCTTCTTAGGTCTTGGTTGGCGGGAGTCCCCAGCCGGGGGCGAAGGCCGAGACCTGGCCTTTGTAGGATCATCCAATTTTTTCTTATGGGCTCTAGGAGGGGTTGAAGCCTCCGACCCAGAAATAGCCTCTGAAAAGGGAGATTTAAGAAGTCCCTTCAGTAACAATTTTGTTTTTCCTCTCAATCAAAGTTCTGTTGGAAAAGTTCTTACAAATACCACAGGGGGGGTCAACAGATAAGTGAGACACACCCAAGCAATAGACACACAGAGAGTGTGCATCTGATGTAGGTAATTTGTGTCCACAATCTGAACACCTTTTAAATCCTGGACTATCTTTTTTATCTGCCATGATAGAAAAGGAGAAAGAAGAAAGGGTACCAGCAATGGTATGAAAGAATACCCGAAGGTAATGAAGAAAGGAAGGGTTTACCAACGATGGTAAGGGAGAAAATACGTCATGGTAAAAAGTGCAGAGTAAAGAGAAGGAAACTCAAGGAAATATAGTCGCTAAATTTGATAAGCTAAGAGACAACAAATTAGAAACTTTTCTGATAGAAAAAGTCACATTAGACTAGTCTGACAACAAATATCTATTCTTAGCTCAAGAGAAGTAGCTTGACATGACCGAATGGCGATGCGGCACACAAAATCTGAGGTAACAGGGAGAGGAGAATTCTGGGTAAGAGTTTAGCTCGAGAGTTTGTGGCCGATGCGAGCTTGGAAGATGGCCGGTTCGGTTCCAAGGTCGGAACAGATACCCATATGTAAGGAATGAACAAGGATTAATAATATCAGATCCAACATTCGTTTGCTTTTGTGTCAGGTAGATTATTTCTAATACTGTAAACCTACCTCCTTTCAAAATCACTTTGAGTTATATGTGGACCTAACTGCAGGCTGTAGTCTGCACATAACTTAAGCAAAGTACTCAAAAACATATAACATTCCTCAGTCTTTGAAGGCATTATACCATATACAACAGAGATGATTTTGTTACAGTCCCCATTTTGTAATGGGCAATGTACTGTGTATACTTGTTTACATTCTTTAGTACTAAATAGAAATGTACCATGTACGAGGATAAACTCTGCACAGCAAAGGACAGCTATGTTTCCCTTGGTTGTTATTATGATAATATTTAGGAAAAGATTAATTTCTGCATTATGTCTAATTAGACACACACCATGTTTAATAGATAGCATATCAGCTTGAAAATCCCTTAAACCATGGAGGTCACTAAACATTTCTTCTCTATCCTTCTGTTTAATCCTGCTTAGTGTCTGCTTTAGTGTAGAACTACCTGGCAACTGATTCACTATATAGTAGCTAGTAGTAGCTAAAATTTCAGATATAATCTTACAAGGGTCTTCAGCTGAATTTACAACATGTGTTTTGATAATTGCTCAAGCTTGGCACACATCCACCTCCACGGGATCTGGAGCATGAAAATGAGGAGAGCTCTTTTCTAACAGATCACTTTCTACAGCAAGTACAGTGACACATCTTCTTCTTCTTTTGTCTTTTCCCGGTTAGGGGTTGCCACAGCGGATCACCAGTCCGCTCATGATTGGCAGTGGAGTTTTACGGTGTTGAGTTGCCAGCCTGGCGCCCAACCTTCCACGGAAGGCGCATGCACTCATGCCTAGGGCCAATTTAGAGTGTCCAGTCCACCTTCAGCATGTCTTTGGGATGTAGGAGGAAACTGGAGCACCCGGAGGAAACCCATGCGACCACAGGGAGGACATGCAGACTCCACACAGAAGGCACGCCAGCCGAGGATGTGACACATCTGCCCTTACATATTTATCTCCCCCTTTCCTAATACGACACCAGTACTTTCTAAATTCCATAGCTTTATCAAGATGGTATAAATAGCCATCAACACTGAGTAAATATTTACCTTTCTGTGAAGCAGCCATCTGAACGACACTTCCAGGTACAAATGCAGGAAATTCTGTGTCCGTAGTGTGCTAATGTGGAAAAACTGCACAATATAAGGTTGAATTTTGCAGTCATTCGCGTAACAGCAATTCGGGATTGTGAAGGTCGCTATATTCCAATTTCAGTAATCCAACTCCAGTGATGTTTTTTCAGATGTGTTTACTATCACATCAATGAACAATGACCACAGCTGCCCCAAAACCTAAACCAAATGTGTGTGTCAAAAACAGTAAAGAAGATCTGTACAACTTCAAACTAATACAAGGGGTCCTTTGCAAGTAAAGTACAGCTAAATCAAATCACCAGACTGAAAAAAATCTGAACAACACCTGAAGAAAAATGTTACATGAATGGGCTAACATGAACACATGCAGAGTTCCCCTTAACTGTGGAAGAGTCTAGGATAAAGATTTGACTATATTTGTGAAGCTATTCAAAGAACCTAGAATTAGCCTGTACACAAATGAGAAAATAAAGTGACTGTTGTAAGGCTAAAACTGCACTTCCCTAACAGGAAGAAAATGGTGTGGGGACAAAGTCAAAAATCATTACTGTAGCATTGTAACACTTGAATTCATGAAATAACAGGCCAAAAGTGTCTGAGAAGTTGAAATAATTGAAAGATGATAACTCTTGATATACTTTTAAAGTACCCTGAATAATGTCCATTTGGAAAATGCTACTGCTCTGATGGGAGGTCAACAGGGATCTAGAGAGAGTTCTTCTGTGTGCAGAACTTTGGGTAAAGAGGAGGAGTTTGGTGGCCTGGGAAAGTTTTTTGTTAACAAGCTGCATGACTCATGCTGGCCTCAAGTCCTAAAGATAGACAGGCAGAGGAAAAATGGATCTGTCTTATAACATTTTTTTATTCACATGTTTAATTGGGGATGCCATTAATCTCCAAATAACTTAACAAGTAAAACTACAACTACTTTTACTCAATGTGAAAAGTGGTGAATTTTCTTGCATTTGCTGGACAGGAAAGAGGATCTAGTACTGCTGTACTACTGTTGCATGTAGAGCACACTTGTACAACTACTGCCTTCAAATGTGGCGAGAAAACAGAAGCTGTCATGGAGGAACTGTTCTCGTATGAATCATATGGTAAGTTATACTGGAGGAGTTAAACCTTAGGGCAGGCATTTTCCTCAGACAGGAAGACCCTGAATTGCTAGTAAGCTTACTCTGAATTAAAGGACTGACATTTGTAAGAGAAGATGATGTGATACTGCTGGGAGAGTACTTCCTGAAATAAAAATCACTTCTATCTCCCATACAGATAACGCATAGAGTTTATTCCCTTAGCTAAGGATGGAAGCATACTCCTTCTCTTTATAGGTATCCTTTCATCAAAGGTCAGTGAGCTTAAGGAGAAAGTATGCATTGAAGACAGAGCCAGCTAACAACCTGTAGAAGATGCCAAATGTTTCTGCAATGAAGGTGTTCAGAATGAGTAGCTACCACAAGGCAGACATCTTACGGTAGCCAAACTTATTCTTTCAACAGAATAAGCACTGAAGAACTGCAGAGGAAGGAACATAAATGAATGAATGCTCCTTAACTTAAGGATGACAGACAGAGTTAGTAATAGCCTGACCTGAATGAAGACTTTTCTGAAGACCAAAGACAGCAATGCTGTCAAGAAGGAAAAAGTTCTATACAGAAAGAGTGGTGATTTAGCATCCATCATATATATGACACGCATACTTCAAAATTTATGTAGACATGCTGGTGCTGTCAAGAGCCATGACTTCATATACCTACATTAGCAAAAAATATCACAATATTATACATGCATTTTTATACCATCTCATTAATAGCTAGATATTTATTTATTTAAAACCCCATCATGATAATAATTAAATATCACAAAAGCTTCTGCATTCATCTGAACAATGTCCTCTTCAGGTTACTGGAACTGTTATGTTTGCCTTGACTCTTTCTCAGAAAGTAGTGAATATAACTCAGTCAAATCCTTCTGATATTTATTTAAAAAAGATACTAAAACTAATACAAAACAAGCCATTGGAAAAAAAAAGAAAAATAGAAATGACATTTTCTAGCCTATCGCATAGCTGTTTATTTTCCTTATGACCTTCTGGAAGGATAATGCCAGAAATGAGATGTTCTGACAAAAATCTAAATTCGTAAAAAGAGAGGTTTCTGAAGCAACTGAAAGACAAACATTACAAATTAGCATGATTAAATATGAGGGTGCACTACATAGCTAGGAATGCACACTGGGGCAGTGAAATAATCAAGAATGTTTGAGCAGTGTGAATTGCAAACATTTCCAGTCCATCTAAACTTACCGATGCCCACATCATCAGTCACCATTTACTGAAGTGACACTTACTGAAGCCACACTTAAAGCTCCTCATCTATATGCAGAAAAATACAACTTAATAAATGAAGAATGCCTCTGGTCACACACCTGTAATACCATCTTTCTTGAGCCTTCACAATTCTTAAATTGTTATATGTAAGCAAGAGGTAATGGAGACAAAGCCTTTGGTATCAGTGATGCAAGCCCTGCAAAAATGCTTTCTTGCAGTTGTGCTGTAATCCATTATTATCTGTACCTGGATTTTGTTGATGCAGTTATTTTAAGCATTAGTTTAATGAGCAGGGATGTTAGTGAGTTGTCATGTTTACTAAATCACAATACTGAAGTGTATTTTAGTGAGTAAGGCTTAGAAGTTCAGACTCAACATTTCCGATTAAAGTGTGGAATTACGGATTGTGTAAAACAGGTGCAAAATGATCTTCTAAGTGTGACAACAGTCCTGAAGATGAGAAAAAATACTATTTGTAATTATTTTGAACAAAACATATTCTGAAAACTGTGCACTTATGTGGTTTGTCAGTCAGTCAGTCTTGAGAATGGGATGCCAGTACTGATAGCATACAGGGATAAAGCCCTGACTACAGCCCATGTGACAAAACGTTTGATTAGCAGCTCAGGTACTTGATGGACCTAGCAGGGGAGGATGGACATTCCCATTCTGAGAAGGATGAGAGTTGGCCACATACTGACAGAATCCCTTTGAAGGGCAGGACTGCAGTGAGCATCACAGGAGTGGATGTTACACTAACTAAGCTCCTGCCTCATATTAGTTTTCTGCATGGGTGTGTGGAACCATACACCCACACGGGAAAGGTACTGTAGGCCTCCCATGGTAATGCAGACTGTGCATCCCCTTCTATATAAGGTCATCACAAATGCCCTTGATAGATAGGATGCTGGCAAGCGCATAAAGTACCCTTGTGACTGTGCAATGACAGGAGATACTGCCAGCACAGCTAGCTGGAATTTTGTAAATAATTATATGTCATTGGTGAATATTGTAAATCCAACAAAAATGCTCCAAAAAGCCGAGTAAGCTCGAAAAACTGTAACGCAATTTTATTAAATAAATGAAACAGCGTTTTCGCTACCGCAAAAGCAGAAGCTTCATCAGCACTTAAAGAGCGCAAGCTCACAATATTTAAAACCTTCAGTAGTGACTCCTGTTGATGTCACTTCCTGAAACATATGCAATTAGAATGCATTAAAGCGAGATTGACATAACAAAAGTAAAAAATGTTTAAAAAATATGACAAGCACATTGCCACAACCGGACATAAAACCCTGCCTATATGAAAGCAAGTTATTACATAAGTCAATGTAGGACATGTCTAAAATTGTTTAAAAATTTCTATGAGCAATTATAGTAAAATTGCATAAACATGCCTACCCGTAACAACCAGGCAAATGTAAATTTAAACTAAAAAGCTTATAGAAAAAGTCACTTGAAAGGGCCTACTAGAAACATAACAAGATGAACAACAAGTTACCTAAGGTAGCTCCTATACTTTAAAATGGATGCAATATTACAATTATCGTTGAGTCCGGGATAAGAGAAGGCATCTAACTGGAGTTGCCATTCTAACTCATGGGTTTCTAGAATTAGAGACAAAAAGGCACTAGTATTTGTGGGTGTTGCAAATGGTGTAGATACCTCCGGGTAGGGAATTCTTTTTCTATCGGCAAAAGGAAGTACTTTATTAACCATAAGATTAATTGCAACACCAGATCTATTGTCTACTTAGCTTTTTGTGAATGTTGCCCCGCATTTTATGTTGGTAAAACGGATCGGCGATTTCGCGACCGTATTTACCAACATATTTATGCTATTAAGAACAAGAAAAGTGATAATGCTCTTTCTAAACACATTTTGAGCAATAGTGGTCACAGTTTTCAATTCATGGCCATTGACAATATTAAGGTTGACATCAGGGGTGGGCCCCAATCTCTAATTCTAGAAACCCGTGAGTTAGAATGGCAACTCCAGTTAGATGCCTTCTCTTATCCCGGACTCAACGATAATTGTAATATTGCATCCATTTTAAAGTATAGGAGCTACCTTAGGTAACTTGTTGTTCATCTTGTTATGTTTCTAGTAGGCCCTTTCAAGTGACTTTTTCTATAAGCTTTTTAGTTTAAATTTACATTTGCCTGGTTGTTACGGGTAGGCATGTTTATGCATTTTTACTGTAATTGCTCATAGAAATTTTTAAACAATTTTAGACATGTCCTACATTGACTTATGTAATAACTTGCTTTCATATAGGCAGGGTTTTATGTCCGGTTGTGGCAATTTGCTTGTCATATTTTTTAAACATTTTTTACTTTTGTTATGTCAATCTCGCTTTAATGCATTCTAATTGCATATGTTTCAGGAAGTGACATCAACAGGAGTCACTACTGAAGGTTTTAAATATTGTGAGCTTGCGCTCTTTAAGTGCTGATGAAGCTTCTGCTTTTGCGGTAGCGAAAACGCTGTTTCATTTATTTAATAAAATTGCGTTACAGTTTTTCGAGCTTACTCGGCTTTTTGGAGCATTTTTGTTGGATTTACAAGTTTGTTTTGTCTTTCTTATCATTGGTGAATATTGAAATGATTTATACAAAATGTTTGTTACAAATGTATTACAACTATTGTACAGACGTGTGTGTTGAAAAGGTATTTGTAGAGTGCTGTGTTTGAAATGTAATCACAGTGTGCCCTACTAGAAGAGAACAGAAATGTACCTGCAGTATTGTAACTGTTTAAATGTATATGCTTAACAGAGGAAACTGGAAGGTTAACCTCAGTCCAGGAAACTTTAGAAAAATATCTGAAATTAAATTACTTTATAGGCTATGCAATAAAAAGGCTCCCTGTCAAGTTTTCAATGCAGCTAGACACACAAAGTCTGTGCTAGGAGGCTTTCTGTATTGTCCTTGGAGTGAATTAATTGCTACTTTTGAAGCATGAAGGAATGCAACTGTTTTATGACTTCCAGCATCTGCCAAAGATCTGAGCAAAAGCCCTTGTCTGTATATTTTTACAGTTAAATGCTAACCGCTGCCAGCTTCAGCAATGGGGGTTTTGGCCTGGGAACTAGAATTCAGATGACCAGAAATTATATCATTCTGCAAGCTATCCAACCAGTAATATTTTAGATATTAATTTGAGAAGTTTCTTAGTGAGACAGAGCATTCTGTCTTGGAACTGACAACAACAAGCACCATTCACCACATCTGCCTTTCTCTAATGAAGTAAGTTTCTAGGGAACAGTATAATTCTCTTAGATACAGTCAGGAATATAGTGAAGTTTGGTTTAGATGTTTTTCTTTGTTTGTGTGAGCCTGTACTGCAATGTTATTTTAAATATTTCCTGTGGTTTTGAACCCTGATATCACTATGGATATATATTTAGTATTGTCTTGTTGTTCTATTATTTATTAAATATATTTAACACCTTTACTGTGGTTGATCTGGGTAGACATATTTAAGTTTTCAGAGTATTTGTATACTTATTTGGTGACACTGTGTAGGCCACTCCTAATAGCCTTGCTCTTGGTCAAATTACTATTTGTATTAGTATTAATATTACACAGTAAGATTGGACACCCTTTAAGGGCCTTAAAGTAGCTGATTAAGGAATGACTGGTGGCAGTGGAAACTACTTTATAGACTGGGGAGAAGGGGGCATAGCTAGTAAACTTGTGCCAGCCTTTCCCGGGTGTGTGTGTGTGTTTGTGTGTGTGCACATAAATCAAACCTCAAAGAGTGTGTATCTGTGTCAGCTACTTGGGCATTGACAGAAAAGCACTGGTTGGACAGAAAGGGTGCTGGACGTCTTGGCTTGGTCACTCAGCTGAGATCTCAACTCTATAGCTGTGCCAGTGGGGAGTCTTATCAGGGATCTGGAGGAAGAGAGAGAGAGAAACCAGCCCTGGACTGACAGTGGTCTCTGTGTGCTCTTAAGGGAAATTGCACTTGATGCAGAGAGCTGCATCTGGAAATACTGTGTGTGTACCTGTTAATCTCCCAGTGAACGCCTCCCCAATGTTGCCAGTGGTGAGGATTGAGGCTCCTTGATTACTGGTCCAGTTGTGGACCACCACAGGTTGTATGTATGACAGCACCCTCTATAGAATCATTGCTCTGATCTAAGGGAAGTCCCATTACATGACCAATATACTCGTAGTGACAATAATTTAAAGAAAGAGGACATACATATTACAGCTTCCCTTTTCTGAAGCAAAAATAAATGACAGTGTGGTAGAATTTCCTGATACAGTTCTTAAAAATCTACAGATATACACACACACTCATTTTCCAATAATGTGCTTATATTTTTCCATCATTTTTATCACACTTTGTTTTTTAAATGTTTTCGAGTAGTATTCCACACATTTCTACTGGATGTAGGGAGATTTAAGTGCTGTCTGGCATTCAGATTTTACACTAAGTAGATGCCCAGATTTACAGCCAGATGTTCATATTTTTCAAGGGCCTTTGTCCTATTTACAGTGTCTGCAGGCTGAGAAGTATGATCCCTCCAGTCTTTCTGAAATCTCAAAATTCCTCTTCTTGAGCTATATTCCAAATTCAACTAGCTTTTGCTTTACACCTTCTTGAGAAACCCCATTTTTTATCATTCTTTATTAAAGATTCTGACTTTTGTACTTTAATCAGATAATCAGACTGTATGCTTAATGTTACCCTCAATGACCTCAAGTATTTTATTATTTGCCCTGGTATAGTCAACCAGTGTTCCACTTATAGTGAACAACTCAGCATACATTTGTTCTATTTTTTCTTCTACAAAATTAGAAGATAATTCTAGCACAACAGTCGCAATCTGAACTGCTAACTGACAACTGACCATGATGTTCTTCACAGGCACAATTTTCTTCTTTTTTTAGATGCTTTTATTGAATTATCACTTGTGACATAGGCAATTTACATTTATACAAAAGTAATCATACTGTATTAACAAACATTATATTCTACATATATTGCTATATTATCAAACCGAAGCAACATTACATACATTATTCAATTCCTGCTCCCTTTTTTCCAAACAAGAAACATCTTTATTAAACCATCACTTATGACATAAGCAGTCATACATTTATATAAATGAAAACGAACACTGAAATCAAAGTTGCAAGCCATACTGGCATACTCCCAGTTTCAAACATTATACATCACATATAGTCTATCCAATCATTTCAGTCAAAGATTACTTAACTCATTTAAGTTCTGCTTTTTTAAACCTCATTCCTCCCCTGTATATATTGTTCCCACAATTCAGATTTTTTCTTATGTAGTTTGCTCCTACCCTTTTCTAAAGATTTCAATTCCATTTGTTTTATCTCTATATATTCACTACTTCTAATATAATTGATTTAGATTTGGATTTCCATTTTCTAGCAAGTGCTTTTTTTGGCAGCCACCATAATTAGACACAGCAAGGCCTTACCATGTCTAGGCAATTCCGATTCTGTATCATAGCTCAGAAAAATCATCTCCCTTGTCACAACAATCTGCTCACCCAGCATCTCTGATACTGCATCCTGCACGGAATCAAAGTCCACAAACCCACTGCACTCCCAGAAAATATGTTCTCAAGTACTGCTTTCTTCCCCGTCACACCTCCAACATTTGCTGTCTACCTGAGGAAAAATTCTCTGGAGTCTACTTGGGGTATAAAGATACCTATGTAAACATTTCCAAGCAAAAATCCTAAATCTTCTAGATTTTGTTGCATATTTGGGAGACATACATATATCATCCCATTGTTTCTTTGTGAATTGCTTATCCAGTCTCTCTTTCCAATTCTTTCTAAACTCCTCTGGTTGAGTCTTATAGTTATCATGCAATATTTTATATGCTCTACTAATTATTCCTTTTTTAATGGCAGCTTCTGTTCTGGATTCTACTAAAAACTCTACCAGTGCGGAGTTTTGTTTAAGACCCCCCCCCATTTCTTTCTCTTTGCCTATACTCTGATATCAATCCTTGATAGGGAAGGCAATCTCTAACCTGCAGTCCAAATCAATTCTAGGCCTCTTCCCATTCTATTACCTTTCCCTATCTAGTTATTTGCTCCCAATATCTTGGTTCCTTTGCCAGTTTTCTACAATAAATTCCAGCCCCATCTTGCCTATTGTATATATCCCTAATTGCAGTCATCCATATCTGCAGAACCTCCTTTCTCCATTCTTGTGTTGGCTTAGTTCTTAGAATGCTTTCTGGATATAATATTATGCATGAATATTGCTATTTTCCTTAAAGGCCTGCATCCAAAATTCCAATCTCTCGTTTCTTGAAACCCTCCCTCCCGTTTCAATATCATTCCTTTCCCCTTTGAATTATAGTTTTCTGCTTGTGCTATGTATAAGGAGCCTTAACTGTGTAGCTCTGAAATACCCCTTCAAATTGGGTAATCCCAATCTGCCCTGTTCTACTGGAAGAATCATCTTATCCCACTTGACTCTTGCAGCCTTGGCTGCCACACCAGAATTATTTTTAATCCATACGCCTAAATACCTCATTTTATCATGTCCCCATAAAAACAGATACAGTATTGCCGAACCAATTCTTGTGTGGGTACATAATTTACCGCTATTGCCTTTATTTTAGCTTCATTAATTTTTTTTTGTAGAAAAGATATGAAATTGCCTCAAAATGTTCCACAACACCATAATGTGCCTCTGGTTTTGTCAGGTATAAAACAATATCATCTGCAAATACAGCCAGCTTTTCTTGACTAGCATACCAATGTTATTCTTGAATTTCTAAGTCCCTTATTTTCTTTGCCAGTGGTTCTAAATATAATGCAAAATAACAAAGGGAAAGAGGACACTCTTGCCTGGTTCTTCTGCTCAAGCAGAAATGATCAGAGAGGACCCCACCCACTTTAATTTTCACCTCCAATCCCTCATATATCCTGCTAATCAATCTTATCATTGCCCTGCTCAAAGTCGCAGCTTACTCTATCAGATGCTTTCTCTGCATCAAGACCCATCAACAACAATGGTATTTTCTTACATTCTGCTTCCCAATGGATCATCAATGTTCTGTTAATGTTGTCAAATGTTTGCCTCCCCTTCACAAAATCACACTGATCCATATCTATCAATTTTGGGATTACTTTTGTCATTCTTTTAGCCATTATAGCCATGAACACATTATAATCATGGTTTAGTATTGCAATGGTCTGTATGAAGCTGGGTCTGATGGAGCTTTACCCTCCTTTAAGTATTACAACCACCACAACTTTCTTCCAGGATGTTGGTGGTACTTCCTCCTCTTAAAATACCATTAAATAAAAATTTCCAGATCTTTATCAGCTTTTTCTCTCCTAGCTTCCAAACTTTCACAGGAACACCATCTATTCCTATGGACATTTTTGTAGATCGGTTATACATCATAATTTTATCTCATCTCCTCCTATCCTAACTGTTAGTAATTGAGCCTCATCTGCCTCTAACTTTAGCATATTTTATTCTTCCATAAACATTTCCATTTGTATCTTTTGTTGATTTCCATGTTTCTCTGCTTTATACAGACTTTCATAGAATTTCCAAAAATTTCTAATACCTCTACTGGATCTCGTTACCTTCCTTGTTATAGGGTCCCTAAGCTTGGCGACAACCCTTTCTACTTTCTGTTACCTGAGTCATTGTGCTAAAAGTTTCTTCTTCTTCCTGAGCTAAAACATTTTTGAAGACATCCAGACAGTATGTCTATTGGACAAGAACATAATACTTTTTATACTAGTTACCATAACCTGCATTTTATTATTATTTTGTTTGCTACACTTGAAGAGCTAATTAGAGCTTTTTAATTAGGCAACCACCAGATCACTTATTCTACCCACCTTAAGACCACACTTAAGGAAACCAGCAAAAAGCTTAAGCATAACATCAAGAAGCTCAAAGCTAAATGTGAGCTTAAAAAAAGATTTGTAGTTATTTTTGGTTTCAGTACTAATTTTAACTATAAGGAGGTTAAGAACTGTCAACTAGCAACGTTCAAAGCTAGTCAACAATAGTACTGTCCACTCGGATCCAGACAAAATAAGCTAATATTCAATCTGAAATATTTAGTGTAAATTATATTCCAGTGTCTCAACCATCCCCTCAAATTTTGTGGAACAAATTCTCTCAGCCCTCTTAAAAGCTAAGAGTACCTTATCTATAAACTATAACTCAACCCTCTGTCTGATTATTGGTACCAAATTAGGCCTGTCTAAACTCCTACTTAAACCTCTTTAAGTCTTTCCATTAGTTACATTCTTGAAGCCAGGAAACCAGCCACTGTAATGCCATTGCACAAGGATGATCCGTCCATGGACCCTGGTACCTATAGCTCCCTTAGTCTCACTAGCCTCAGCTATACAACTATTGAACATATTTGATACTTAATTAATCTGGACATGGAAAAAACCTCTGAACCCTCATCAGTTTGGCTGGTCAATGGCAGGTTCTCTATCTTTATCATTGACAATTCCTTTGAAGAAAATCACCAAAGCAATGGATAGCAGCTATGTAGTACATAGAGAATATTTGAACATGGCCAAGGCCTTTGACACTAATCCCCATACAAGCTTTATTGACAGAGTTGTAAATCTAAATATAAATCTGTATGTTGTGTAGCTGAAAACTGACTAACGGAATGCCCCATATGGTTAGGGCCCCAGCCACTCCTGAAAGCAGAAAAGTTACCAGTGCTACAGCCTCTGCTATTTGGCATTTATTTCTCAAACCTCCAATCCGACATTCCACTCCTGGGCCTGTTTGTAGGCATATGTAAACAGATCTTGTTATTCATTCATCCACTGACCCACAACTGCTTCAACAAGTGATAGACTATTAACTACTGGTGCAAGGACAATGGTCTCAGAATAATGTGAAAAATGTTGCACAATTATTTTTGCTAAACCATTTTGTTATTATACCGTACAGATGACATACTTCTCCAACCAGGCATTGCCTTAAGGGACTTAGGCACTCTTGTTGATTATTCCTTTAATTATCTTTTAATATCCCTTCTCTGTTGTAGTTTGGAAATTCTTCTATTTGGTATATCTAATTTCCAAAGGCATCTCCTCTAGATCCAAAGTCAACTTAATGTCCTTTTACTCATCTCTTATCAAACCCATTAATGAATATAATGTCTCTTTTGGTAAACATATCAGCCAACTTAAAGGCCTCCAAAATATCTAACTAAAACGATGAGTGGTCCCAAGCTTCCCAGTTATCCAAACAGACTGGCAACCTTCTCCCTTTACTTCATGGTGATCTGTGGCTAGCCTTTCAAGCTATGTAAGAGCCAACCCTTCCCTGACCTTCTATTTCTGCACAGATCAAATAATTCCTCAAACACCTGGTTAAAGGACCTAAATCTTCATCAACAGCAAAATAAGACGTTAGTATGAAAGATTCCTATTCAAATGTGTCCCACAGTTCTGGAAAAAACTCGGACTACACGTTAAGCAGCATTCTTGTCATCTTCAAGATAAACCTAAATCATTTTATAAAAGGGAGCCTCATATTCTCCACTGGTCTACCTTGTGTTGCTCTCCTTAAGGCTGGCAAGAACTTTTAAAAATGTTTTATTGTCTAGGTTTACACTCATCTGTAGACAGACTGTCTAGTTCTTACCTATGAGCCTATAAAATGACTGCAGTCTCCATATGTTTTGCTTGTTTTGTCTTTATGCCATTTGCTCCTCTGGGGCAATAGCCAAGCTCATTGAAAGCCCTAGAGCCCAGTCATTCCTTGATTAGGATAGTAGCTCTTATCAACTATTCTTTTTACAAGATATAAAGATCAGGTGGGTTGGAATAAGCCATGCACATTTACCAAAACCCAACTCCCTCCCCCAAAGGCTGCTGTGGTTTCTAAAACTGTTGCTAGCAGATAGAACATGCTTCCTTCCACACAAGCCAATTCCTTATAAATGCAAAGCACCACTGAGTGCAGCAAAGTCGTCATGCTGGCTTACGCTGCTGCAGTGGTTTATGTCTCATGCCTGTAGATGTAAGCATTGTAGTGAGCCAGATCACATCCCTCTCCCCAGGACTAGTGAGCCCCCACATTAGCTGTTTAGTCATATCCTCTCCTGCCCAGCTCCTCCAGCAACTGTGCCACTAATCAAAGATGGGTTTTCTGGGTCATAGTCAGGGCTTTATCCCTCTATGTCAAAGTGCTGGACTAAGCATGGGAATCATGTTTTCAGTGAATGATGTAAGGTAACATTGGCATAAGATTCACACAGACAGCTAGGCACACCTCTTGTATTGTTGGATAATTTTAAGACTCAGCTATGTCTACTGTACAATAGCCATACAGTTAATAGTTATAAAAATGTACCTGCGGCTGGGGGCTACTCCCCGTTGCTGATCATGTCCCATCTCCTTCACCAGGTTTCCTTTGCAGCAAATCACCCGCAGTTTGTCTTGGTAAGATGTGGCCAGATAGATAGCACCCGAAGTGATAGCTGGCCCCAGGTATCGAGGGTTAGGGATATCCAAGTGAACAGAGGCAGGAGCACTGTGGTAATCAGAAATAAAATACAATTAAAGAAAAGTGCACTAAACCAACAGACATTTAAGTATGTCTCATGCAGCATGTAGCAGGGCTTGCAAAGAGGATTTATTTTCACCTGTGACATCTGATTTACATATATCTGAGAAACATATCTTGCAGTTCTCAAGGGGCATCTTTAAACATAATTTGGACAGCAACATTTCACTTAATAACCATACCAGGAAACAGACTGCTCACTAGTGTTGTCAGCTGAAGTATCTTAATTAATGTGATACAGAGAAGTAACCAAGCAGGT